>NC_051062.1:15482721-15540221 GCF_904848185.1 Acanthopagrus latus
CACTTTCAAAATCGAGCAGATTGATTAATTTATTTACAGACCAACTTTTCACCTGGTGACTGTGGAAAGAACAAACTGCATCAGCAGGAAGAACCCTCCAACAGAACCAGACAGAAGTTCCTCAGTTAGCACAAGTTAGCGACAGTAGAGTTGTTGATCAGTACACTGCAGCAGTACCTCGAAGCTGAGCTTGGCGCTGCCCAGGTTGGTCTTGTGTTTCTGCCAGAAGGTGTCGGGTTTGATGAGCAGCGCCGTGTGGATGTTGGAGGAAAACGACTCCTGCAGCGTTCGTAACACCGGCTTCACACTGTCCCACTTACTGCCGCGCATGTCCACCACCACCGTGAAGCCACGAGCACGCACGTCCTCGCTGACAGACACACAGACAGACACACAGACAGACACACAGACAGACACACAGACAGACAGGTACAGACAGACACACAGACAGACAGACAGGTACAGACAGTTAATGCAGCCTGGTCTTGTTTACTTCTACACCTGTCTGCTACAGTGTGAGGACAAACACTTTACTGAGACAGAGAGAGAGACAGGTGGACAGTCTTTATGTCCTCCACTCACACATGGGCTGTGTGCCACTACTGTGAGACACACAGACAGACAGGTGGTGTCTTACCTGGGTATGGTCGACAGGTAGGTGACCAATCTGCTGAGGTCTTCCTGCTTTATTCGATCATGATTGGTCCTGGCAGGGAAGGTCAGGATTGGTCCACCACGTTTGTCCCGTCCACCTGGAAACCACAGACAGTTAAACAGGGTCCCATCAGGGCGAACTGGACCGTACTGGTCTCCAGAACTGGACCGTACTGGTTTGTTACCTGATACGAAGGCCACTTTCTCTCTGAGCACTGTGAGGACGTCGACCGCCCGGACACACTCTGCTTTACCAGAACCTGAGAGACGCACACAGACGGAGGTTTTAATACTGGAGACATTTTTATCATAAACAAATCTGAACAGTTTTAATCATCCGTCATTTGTTACTGTCGTCAAAAAGCAAAAGCAAAACAAGATGGAAACTTTCCTCATTTCCAGCTTCACATTTGTGATCATTTGCTGTTTTGAACGTGTTTTGTTGGATTTTGTTGCTGAGGACGCAGCTAACAGGACTCCCTCCACGGTGAAACTACACTAACTACTACAACAGAATGAATACTTCTACTGCAACACAACTCAACTAGAGGTAGAAGTACTGCAGTAGCCAGTAGCAGCAACAGTTTGCAGTAGTAATACATCAGTTAGCAGCAGGACTACAGCAGTAATGACGCTCAGCTTTAGGAAAGTGTCGATCGATCGATCATGAAATCAGTCTTCAGTTGCGTCACTATCCTCAAAGAAAGAAGTCTTTAATATATTTATATGCATACATCGTTTGTGGTCCTTATATTCAGGGACTTCACTTCCTGTCTTTGCTCGTTAGTGCCCCCAAGTGTCGGCCTGAGAAACACTGCACAGCTCTGCTGGAGGTCCATCAACAGGCCGAACCAGCAGCACCACCGTCCCTCCTGGCTGACCGCCGAACTCAGACCATGATCCTCTCTGTTTCCCTCCTGGTGTTAATATCACTCAGCACTTCTGGGTAAAGACATTATTCACAACAAACAGCATCAAAACTGTTTCCACCCATCCACCAAAATGAGCCAATCAGGTGTCAGAGAGGAGCTGACAGACATTTCAATTAAAAAGCTGACTCCTGCAGTGTGTGTGTGTGTGTGTGTGTGTGTGTGTGTGTGTGTGTTGCTGGCCTCCTGTGTGCGTCAGATCATCCTGCACAGCGGGAGGAAGCTAATCCAACACACACACACACACACACACACACTGAGGGCATTAAACCTCTCACATTAGCAGCTCGAGCAGCGAGAACCCTCAGAGAGAGAAGCTAAAAACAGGAGAACGCTCACATTCATCCTCCTCCTCCTCACGCCGCCCGGTTCTCCTTCGTTACCGCCCTTGAATCCTTCGGTTCCACCGGATCGAGCCGACTCCTGGAAGCCCAGAGTGACGGTTCAGACCCAGACTGACTGACTGTTAAGTCTGGACTAACTGTCTGGCCTCAGACCGCCGGTGGATTATCAGAGCATGCTGGTTTATACCCTATTTTAAAATCTATGTCACAGCAGCGACAACACAAACGTACACATGCTCAGGTCAAGTAAAGCCCAGAGACTCTCCAGAAAAACCTCACGGGCGGCACGACCTTCATCTAAATATGGGATGAGGATAAAATCTAGCAGGAGAAAAACCTTCCCAGGTCATTTCTCCTATAACGAGACATCTCAGCTTTCAGCTTCACTGAACGTAACTGAAGCAACCAGTCGATTACTCAGTTACAGAAGTGACTCAGATATTACTCAGATCACCTTCTTTCCCCTGCAGTCTGTTATCTGACATTTTCCAGACACCTGATCAACAGTTATGATGAAGTAGTCGGCAAAATAGGATCAATATGGACCCAAGACAGGACAGATGCTACCAAACCAAACCAGACTCTGAGCTCAGGACGAGAAATAAATCAAACTAAATTCTAATAAAAATTCATCTTGATGTTTCGTTGCACTAGAAAGATTTCAAAGCGACGTCTTCAAGTTGCTTCTTTTGTCCAACCGACAGTCAAAAACTCAAAGAAAAGCAAAAACTCCACTTGTAACCAGCTGCAAGTCCAACAGGGATGATCATGAAATAATCGTGCGGCTCTTCTAGAGGATCAGATTCTGACAGTGCAACGAGTCGTTTCATGGGGTTGTTTGGTAGAATCCCCGGTGACTCCCAGTGTTTCTTCCTCCAGGTCCAGTTCTACACCTGACTGGTCGTAAATACATACAACTCTCCCAGTTTAATCCAAATCTCTGGATGCTCCAAGATCCCGATATTGATTTGAGATGACAGAGAGTCTGGTGGATCAGATGCTGCAGATTGTTTCCTCAGATCAGCTGTGATGTGTTCTGTCCTGCAGACTGTGATCTCAGCAGACGAGCTGGTGGAGATGTCTGATGTTTCTGAGGTTGTTTCTCTGTTTTAAATCACGTCTCAGCTGCTTCAGTTGTTCAGCAGAACGCTGCAGCTCTGTTTGACTGTGAAGCTCCAGAACTGTTCTGTGGGCTACGACTGAGTTGAACTTTGAGGTCGAACTGTTCCTAGAATGTCTGACAGACTTGGTTGTGGTTCAGGAAAGTGGGCGGTCTTGGTTAAAGATTCACCTGAAGCACGAACAGGAAGTGATGAAACAACAACCTGAACGCCGGCGCTGCTGTCACAGTCCTGCTCTTCACTCGTACATCACGCAGCCTCCTCCCTCCAGCACGGCTGCTAACACAACTCTGGAGTGGATAAATGTAATTTGCGGGAGGCAGAGCTGCTGCAGAGAGCTTTTCCTTCTGTGTGGATCATTAATAACTATATGAGAGCGGGCTGGTCCTCATCACTGCTGATAGCTGAAGCGTCGTCCTGTCGTCCTGCGTATCAGCTGACTGAGTGATGCTGTGTGAGTCTGCTGGAGTGGGCAGACCTGGTGTTGATATCTCAGGTCTGAGAGCAGAAGCTAACAGCCTGCAGCCGCTGATGAGTCGGTGGTGGGAGTTTGTGTTCTGTAAACATGACACTGTGTCTGAATCCAGCATGTTCAACTCCACCGCTCGCTCCAGAACCCTCAGCGAGCAATCTGATTGATCCTGGATCAGCTGTCTGACAGGCTGACTGATCCCCGGCTGGCTGTCAATCAGTGTGACTACAGACCAGCACTGGGAGTTGGAGAAGGGATTTCCACTCCGATAAGGCCTTCTCACACCACTGACACACACACACACACACACACACACACACACACACACACACACACACACACACACTTTGAGTCAGTGTAAAGCCTAAAATAGCTGCAGCAGGGAGCAGATGAAAGGCCTTCAGAGGAACTCACTGTCAGTCTGTCAGGACACATCACACACATTATGCAACAACAACTAATGAATATATTTCAGCACATCGTCCTCTGAGTCTCCGGCGTGTCACCCTGGTGGACACGGAGACATCAGGGCCCGCAGACAAGACTGATGACGACTCAGAGGCTGATGTGTGTTTCACTTTTACTCTGTCTTGAATTTCTTTCCAAAAACCAGAAATGTCTACAACGTACACAACCAGACATACAGTGACAGAACACTTTGGATCATAAATGAAGTGGGTTTACATCAGAAACGCCACAGAAACATGAAGAGAACCAAAGTGTGCATTTAAATAAACACTTCTGATTTGTGTTGACTTAAAATCAGCGCCTGGACGTCACTAGTTCTCCAGAACTCCACTGGATCAAGAGCGAGACGTCATCGAAGCTGGAAGAACAAGCGACCAGTTAAAGGATGCTTCACAATAAAAGTCCACCGGCTTATTTACAGTAAAACACGTCCCAGCCCTTCAAAATAAACCAACCAGCTGCTACATCAGTGTCTCTCTGACTAAATCATTGTTCAACAACCGGAACAGTAACAAGTTTCTGCTCTTTCTGGTTCCGCTTCTTGTTGAAGATGTTCTGCTGACAGCAGTAATGACGTTCCTTCAGTACGCTGCAGCACACGTCTCAAAGATGCATTTCTGTTGTTCCAGATTTGAGTTTTTAGATCGCAGCACAACAACCACTCGGCTGGTCTGAGGAAAAGATCGCGCTGAATAAAACTACGTTCACTCACGTCACTCATGTACAGGAAGTTACATTGTTGGTGTGAAAATGACTGTTGATCAGAAGCAGAGCAACAGACCCTGATATCAGAGGGACCGTCTGCTGTCGGACCGACCCGACCCGAGTGATGCCAGGTCAGACTGTTCTGCCTCTCTACAGCTGGAGCACATTGGATCCGACGAGGTCATTTACATCCTGGTTCACACAGAGCCTCGTGTTGACGCCGCTGATTTATGAAGAATATTGTAAATATTTTACAAGAATGTCAAGTTTCAGCTTCTGGGGGATCAATATCAGCACTGCGGGGCCAGTTTACTGACCCGGGCCCAGCCCCCAGGACCAGTACCAGCCAGTGTGTACCAGTGTGTGTTGTGCATGTGGTGCTCGGTCGTCAGCTCTTTCACAATAAAACACTAGTCAATCAAGAAATCGAGTTATTTTCGGGTGTTATTTGCACCAGGAACCGGTCCTGTTGCTATGGTTACCTGCAGGTGAACACACCTTGGGTCCCAAATTATGGGTGAAGTGATGATGAGGTTTCCCCGCACAGCTGCCAGCCAATCAGAACGCAGCATACTTTGCAGTGGTGGTATCAATACTGTTAATAATACTACAGTGCTGGAATGAATGGAACATGGACGCGTCATGTGACCACACACACACACACACACACACACACACACACACACACATTTAATAGCCTAGCAGGCCTTCCCACAATCCTCCTCGATAGGAACCCTCTACCCCCAACACACACACACTCACACACACACACACCTCAGTGCCATTGGACAGAGGGATGCTGACACACACACACACACACACACACACACACACACGCACTGTGAGTCAATGGGCGGATGTGGAGGCATCATGGCGACAGCAGCTCCCACTACACACACACACACACACACACACGAGCGCGCACACACACGCACGTTCACACACCCTACCTGCCGTCGCCAGGCCGTCCGGGCCCGCTTCTCCTCCTCCATCCACCGGATTCATCCTCCCTCCTCCTCCTCCTCCTCCTCCTCCTCCTCCTCGCGCTCTCTCCTCCGTTATGTACCGACGCTCGCTCCGCTCCTCGCGCCTCCTCCCTGCCTACCCGTCCATCCCTGCGGCTTTACATCAGATCGGGTCGGTCCAGGCTGCCGGCTCGCACCGTTGGACGGACGGATGAGCTCCTCCAGTCGGTCAGTGCTGCATCCTCCTCGGCTGAGCCTCGACAGTCCTCCTCCTCTCCTCCTCTCCTCCTCCTCCTCCTCCTCCTCCGCTGCTGCTGCTGTTCTTACGTTACCGTGATCCCGCGCGGCATCGCATCACATCACGTCACCGTTACTGATACCGCTCCCGTTACCGGCCGCAGTTACCGTTACCGTGCGGCTCCCAGCAGCAGCAGCAGCAGCAGCAGCAGCCCGGGTCTGTCGCTCCTCCTGCCGGGCCGGGCAGCGGACGATCGGGGGCTCGGTGTGATCCAGCACGCAGGCGCACCGGAGACAGAGAGGGGCTGTGCACGAGGGCTGCAGCAGCTGCTGCACCGACACACACACACACACACACACACACACACACACACACACACACACACACACACACACACACACACACACACTCACTCACCGTTACTATTAACGGTGGTACTTTCAGTAGCGTTACTATGAACTGGTCCCGTTACCACCTGAGTTATAATAATATCGTTATGTTTTTTAGAAAATGTTATGATGTTAAATTATATTATAAATATATTATTTATCTTAATTTATCACACATAGATTTTTTATTTTGTTTTAAAACCGGAAACAAAGACGGTAACCAATAAAAACACAGATAATGATCACAGATTAATCAAAACGAAATCTTTAGTAATCAGAAAATGTCATCATAAAGTGAATTAAAATACATCGAATAAAAAATAATGAAATAAAATATATTTTTTAATTGTTATATAATGTTTTATATTTTATATATATATATATGTATTTTACTTTTATTTCCGGAAACACTGACAGAATAAGGATGGTGACCAATAAAAATGATGTTTATAATAATTCATATATGAAAAAAATGTTACACTGTAGTGAGTTGTATCATATAATAAATATATTACATATTTTACTTTATTTCACCTGTATTTTTAATACTGGAAAAAAGACTAATTAAATAGTGATAATAAATAAAATTAATGAAAAAGACATCAACAATAAGAAAAGTATAAACTGTCAAAGAATAAAGTGCTCACACTGTGTGATAATTTAAAAAAACTTTATTTATACAGCACATTTCATTCACAGACAGTCCTACACAAAACAATGAATGAATTCATATATATAAGTTACCAGCTGAGAGCAGCAGTTATTATATTTTATTCTATTAACGACAGTAACCAGTAATTAATTAATATAATCAACAACATCAGCAATAAGAAGAAAAAATGTATATATATATATATATATATATATATATATATATATATATATATATATATATATATATTTATATATATATTTATATATATATATATATATATATATATATATATATATATATATATATATATATATATATATCGATACAGTATACATATTTTCTTTTCTTTTCTTTTGTTCTGTCATGTTGTCATGTCATGTTCATGTTCTGTCTCTTTTCTTTTCTTTTTATATATATATATATGGAAAAATAGAAAAAATAAATGTTGTTGCGGAAAAAATTTACCAATTAAATTGACCATGATGACCATGACCATTGATGAAAACAGATAAATTAAAGAACAATAACTGAAGGTAAATAAGCTTGAATTGAGTGTGCAGCGCCACCCAGAGGACACGTGAACACACAGCTGGAGCCTCCCCTGTTCTCTAATAACAAACACTGTCATCTTTACATGAGCTGCATGATTAAAACAATACAGTCTCTCTCTTCTGTCACCGCTATTTCACAGCGCCTCAGTCAAGAATAACAGCACAGAGAGGACTGATATACTGTTGTCAATAAAGCTTTATAGATAGATAGATAGATACATAGATAGATAGATAGATAGATAGTCATCATCATTATTATTATTATTATTATTATTATTATTATTATTATTATTATTATAGTTGTTTTTCTTCGTTCAGCTCCACTTTGGTGCAGAGCGATGCGCCGTCGCAGAGTTATGACGTCACGTTACCGTAGAAACAGCACAGCGTTGGCTTCCGGCTGCCAAAAGCTAACGGTGCTAGCTAGAACCGCCATCTCCGAAGCTCTGTGACGTTTTTAAATCAACTGTTAAAGCACGGCGGGTCAATGCGGAGATTATTGATCCAGGTGACGTCACTTTTCTTGAAGTTATCCTTAGTTTACTGAAAGTTAGCTCGAGCTAGAGCGACAGCAGCATTAGCTCCGTGTAAACGAGCCGAGGATGCTAACAGGTGTTACATCGAATTCTGTGACCCGTAACGCGAGATAGCCGGCGCTAACAGGTGAGGTGGCTAACAGGTGAGGTGTGAGGTGTACGTGAGTGTCATGGGCTCACAGTGTTTTGGTGGACTGCTAACACACCGTATGCTAACAGCTGATGTGATGGAAACATGTGAAGAGGAAACAAGGTCACAGAAGTTGTAGTAACACCTGTTGTATCTAATGACGTCAGAGTTGGTGAGGATGGAGCAGGTGGAGGAGCTGAAGAGGCAGCTGGAGGATGAACACCTGGACCTGAAGCAGAGACTCAGCCTGCTGAACGACGGCTTAAACAGTGAGACAAGCACCATCACACCTGTGTGACACACCTAGTGTCCCTGCAGAGCTCAGGTCAAAGTGGGCTTCAGATTAAAGGAGCAGTTCACTAAAACATTAAACTAAACATTAACTCAGGCATCATCTTCTGTGTGTGTCTGTCAGGGGCTCTGAACATGGCGGCGCTGCAGACAGGCGGCGCTGCATTGACTCGTGTGAAGTCCCAGTTGTATCTGAGCGGCGTCCTCAGTCACTGCGTCCATGTTCTGTCTCTGGAGCCCCGGAGGCTGCGAGGACTCTGGAGCGCCGCCGCCACACTCGCCCACCTCACCAGGTACCAGCTGACTGTGACTGTGTTAATAGTATTTAACTTTCTTTGATTGTTCTAACTAACATTTTGTTCAAATAAAACATTATTTTATTTGAAATCTTTATAAGATTATTTAAAAAATATTCAAGTGTTTTATTTCAAATATACAGTTTATTGAAGAATTTCATATCATTATTGTTTTGAATTGTTAATATTTATAAAAGATCAATATTATGTCCAATTTATATGTTATATCATGCTGAATTATTGTATGTCTCGTTTTATTTGATGATTTAAAATGTGTTTTTTTTAAAAATATTTAAAGTTTAGTGTTTGATACAAATGTTTGTGTAAATTTTCTAAAACTAAGCATGTTATAATATTATTTTGTATTTTTAATTTACAGCAGTTAGAAATGTGTCAAAGCTCTAAAAGTACAGTCTGTTTGCAGTAAACACATGAAAGTGGTCTCCTGATAGAAGTCGCTCTTTTTTAAAGGAGGTTTTGAATGTGCAGAGACTGTCTGCTCATCACTCTGTCTGTCAGTTCCTGTTGTGTAGGGGTGGAACCTGGCAAACATTCGGAGGCTTTTCATAGGCTGTTCCTGCCGTCGGTCGTGGACGGCCTCCTGTCGTTGGCTGGTCAGCTGATGAGGCGGGCAGAGGTGAGGAACTCTCGACCCACACAGGACGTTTGTTTTCTGTCCAGCTGCTGGTATCAAACTGTCTGTCTGCCTGTCTGTCTGTCAGTGTGTGTCTCTCCTCAGGAAGGTGATGGAATCGGTGGGCTGGCTGCTCAGAGCTCAGCCTCAGCTCTCCTCACAGGGTCAGTCACCTCCACTGCTCATTGATCAGCTCATTGATTAGTTTATTGATCGACCTCCTGGTCTGATTAAGTGAAAGGTCTGTGTGTCTGTCTCCAGTCCTCAGCTCCGTCCACTACGAGCAGATCCAGACATGTGATGATGTCAACGTGTCTGTGCTTTGTGTGCAGCTGTGGAACCAAACCTGCACATCCACCAGGTAACACACGCACGCACGCATGCACACATGCACGCACACACGCACGCACGCATGCACGCACACACGCACGCACACATGCACGCACACACGCACGCACGCACACACACACACACACACACAGTGTGTCTCTCGCTCTCTGTGCAGGGACTTCCTGAAAGGTTTGAGTGACGACTCTGTCCTGCTGCTGCTGAACGAAGCCGTCTGCCAATTAGCTGTCAGCTCTGACTCGGCGGTGGGCGGGGCCTCCATCAAACTCATTCTCCTCATGGCCAATCAGCAGGAGCTCCGGGTCCACCGGCTCCTCCTCAGCTTCAGAGGTCAGAGAAGAAGAGAGATGTTAGCAGCAGATGTTTGTGAACACATTGACTCCCTTAACAAATGTGTCAGTTTAGTGAGTTGTTGAGTTGGAGACACTTTATAAACTCTGTGAAACTTTGTTTCTGACTCATTCTGCATTATTTGGACCTTCTTGTTCTTCACAGGTCTGGACAGCCTATTAGACAAAGACTGGAGGGGGCGGGGCTTTGACAAGGACGTGGATCAGCTGATAGCATTCATCCAATCTGACCAAAGCACAGCAGGTTTCTCACAGGTCTGTCTTCCTGTCTACCGTCTACCTGTCCAAGCGACCTGTCTGCTGACCTCTGACCCCTCCCCTCTGTGTGCAGGCATCTACTGAGCATGTGCGGGCGGCGTGTGTGATCCAGGCGGCCTGGAGGTCGTATCAGACGAGACGTAGAGTGAAGAGCCTCAACAGAGCTGTGAGCACGTTGCAGAGGAGATACAGGTACCTGTCTGTCTGTCTGTCCGCCTGCCTGCCTGTCTGACTATCTGTCTGTCTCATTACTCTGTGTGTGTGTGTGTGTGTGTGTGTGTGTGTGTGTGTGTGTGTGTGTGCGTGTGTGTGTGTGTGTGTGTGTCAGGGCTCGGAGGAGGCAGCAGCAGCAGCACAGGGAGGCGCAGCAGTGGGAGGAGGAGTTGAAGTATCAGGTGAGAGTAATACTGCACAATACTTACAGAGTACAAGTATTGTAATAGTGAGGTGACGTGTGTGTGTGTGTGTGTGTGTGTGTTTCAGGTGTGTGTGCGGCGTCAGCAGGCGAGGAGGGAGTTCCACCAGAAACAGAGACGACTGATGCAGCTGCTTCCTGCTGGTGCGAGCTAACAGAGCAGCAGTTACATGATGCTTTCAGGAAACTACGCAAATCTCAGTTTTCATGCAAAAATAGTGCTGTGTGTGTGTGTTTGTGTGTGTGTGCGTGTGTGTGTGTGTGTTCAGACCAGGTGCAGTCGTACCTGCAGGAGTGTGAGCGCCGTGCAGCCGTGGTGATCCAGAGCTTCTGGCGAGGCTTCAGAGAGAGACGACGCTACAACGACACACACCGACACACACTGAGACACGCACACACAGAGCAGCAGGCTGCCAGGACGCTGCAGAGAGCGGTACGCGCACACACACACACACACACACACACACACACACACACACACACACACACACACACACACACACACACACACACACACACTCTTCGGATCAGAGGAGTTGTGCTGGTCCCTCCATGTTCTGAGCCCATGAATAAAGTACAACATTGACTGATGACTCCTCCCTCTTTCATCTTCCAGGTGCGTTGCTTTCTGCAGACACGCAGAGCAGCGAAGGCTCCGCCCATCACACCCTTCTGGATTGGTCAGAGCGGTTTGACGGACAGTCGGAGGGTGGAGCTAAAAAGACAGGTGGAGGAATACATCTCTCTACATCCTGTAAGAGCCTCAGTCAACTCCTCATACTGAGTCAATAATACATTTCCAGTTTGACATACTACCCATGATGCTTTGTGTGTGTGTGCGTGTGCGTGCGTGCAGTCGTCCCGTGTGTCTCGGCAGGAGTGTGAGCGTCTCCATGAGGAGGTGCAGCTGCTGCTGCTGTCGGAGCTGCAGAGAGGAGATCATCACAGGAGGGTGGAGGAGAGGACGGAGGCTCTGCTGGCTCACACACACACACAGCTGGAGCTGCTCAGAGGTCTCACACACACACACACACACACACACACTTAAGTCCACTTGACTTGAATACAGCGTGGTGCTGTTCTGTGGGCCACGTCCGGCCCGTCTGCTGGCTTCCTGAACATCCACTCGAGGTTCAGACTTGGCAGATTTCTGATTCAGATGTGGTGGAGCTCCACGACACGCCGCTGCTCCACTGGAGAGAGAAAACTCAGCAACATCTCTCTCTGTGTCCCCACAGATGCTCCGCCCCTCTCTGTCGTCACGGCGACAGACGCAGAGTCCTTCCTGAGCCCATCGGGTCCGATTGCGGCCCGCGCCCGCGACGCCCATAATGCAATGCTGCAGGCGAGCAGGCTGCCATGGTGGAAGACGCTGGGAGAGACGTCCGGAGACGACTGTTGTAGCCCCGCCCACCTGCAGGAGCTGGAGGCGGGGCTTGGAGGACTGTTTGTAGGCGGGGTCAGCAAACTAAGTGAGACGGACGGAGTGAACCTTTAACCTGATGATTGTTCTGCATGGGTTCTGTTCTGATGCTGAAGCAGTGACGACGTGATGATGTCAGCAGCAGTGCAGCGACTCTGACACTGATCTGAGTTCAGCTGACGCTCACACAGGCTTCACCTCAGACTGTCTGTGGCTCTGATCTGAGTTCAGCTGACGCTCACACAGGCTTCACCTCAGACTGTGTAGAGCTTCAGTCAGATCTGATCTTGTGTATCAACAGAATGTTTCATCTACACGTGTGAATGATTTCACTTCAGCTTTATGATTAATAAACAAGAAGAAGCTCAGAAATGAAATATTATCATCAACGTCATTTCAACATTTCCTCTGATGAACACTGTGTGTGTGTTGTTGTTGTGTGTGCGTGTGTGTTGTTGTGTGTGTGTGTGTTGATGTGTGTGTTGTTGTTGTGTGTGCGTGTGTGTGTGTGTGGGGGGAGAACGACACATGTTCTTGTGTCTCTGGTCGTCACCTGGCACAGCAGCTCGTCACCACTTCCTGTTCCACTTGAAGACGAGGAGGAAGACGGTCTCGGTCTCGGTCTCAGTCGTCTTCTCGTCTCCGTTCTGTCGACTGCAGCCAGTTTGAAGAGCGACGTGTTCTCTGCGACGGTGGTGGTCCAGACGAGGGTTTCTGTCCTGCTGGTCCTGTCCTCACTGGTCCACACCACAGGTGAGACTCTTCAGACACAGAGCTTTACTTCAGATTGTTTAGTGGATTTTAAAGCGGTTTCGGATCGATCCAACGGGTCTCAGGCTTCAGGACCAGATTGTTGTTTTACAGGCAGAAACAAAATGAATTGTGTTGAACTCCATGAAGATTAATTTTCAAATCAGTCTTGTGAGCGTCAGAAGTTTTCTGGAGCTTCTGACCTTGACCTGATCCGAACCCGTTTAAAGCAGCACCAGATATTTTCACATGAATCAGTTTTCATGGTTTCGTGTGCTCGATGTAACAGAGTTTAACTTCCTGTGAGCTCAGAGAAGAAGAGCCGAGCTCAAACATCAAACGAGGCGTGAAGAGGCGTCTTCCTCCTGGCGGCCATGTTGTTTCTGCTCAAACCAACACAATCACTAAAGTTTAAGACGTTCTGATCGCTTCCATTGATTTTACATCATGTAACTGTTAATATAAGGTCACTGCTGAAGCTGCTGAGTGCTCCAGTTAGTCAGCCGGGCAGCACCAGAACCAGCACAAAGACCACAGACAGACAGAACATCGGATGTTTTCACAAACAAGTCTGGAAACCTCCCGGCACTTTACTGACAGAACAACTCAACAGAGTCCCCCGGATCAGAACCATTCAAACAGAACTGTCTCCATAAAACTTACTGATACAAATCACTTTATTTATGTCTTTATTCTGATTTGTTGATTAAACCTGTGGCACGTCTGAGTCCATCAGAAGTTTGTGAAAAGTCCAAAATGATCTGTTAATGCTGATATGAGATATGAGCTGATACTCAGCTGGTCCAACCAGCAGTTCTGTCACCGGTCTGATGATCAGTGGATCAATAACAAGGTCAGTGTTCAGTATCCAGGACTACAACCTGAACCTGATCAGCACAGAGACCGGGCGTATTGATCCAGACATCGCTTAGCAAGGCCGAGGGAAAGACCAGGTGCATGCTGGGAGAATGAGTCCATTATCCAGCTTTCTAACAAAAGACTGGTTTAAAACAGGCAAAAATAAACAGAATGTTTCCTTTAAAAACAAAATAGAGATGAGTTTATGGAGTTTGTGACGACTGTAACAACATGGCCTCCAGCAGCTGTTTGACTGAGTTCATCAGTCATGTGACGACTGACTCGTTAAAGCTCTTCCAGCTCGTCTCACTTGTTCCTCTGTGACAAACAAACAAACATGTGGACGTGTTGTCGACACTTTCCACCACGATGAGCGTCTCGGCGCCACGACGAGCGTCTCGGGGCCACGACGAGCGTCTCGGGGCCACGACGAGCGTCTCGGGGCCACGACGAGCGTCTCGGCGCCACGACGAGCGTCTCGGCGCCACGACGAGCGTCTCAGGGCCACGACGAGCGTCTCGGGGCCACGACCAGATTATAATAAAAGTTAACGGGAATTCTTATTATTATCGTTTAGAAAAGATGTCGATGAAACAATGATGGTGCTGAAGGACACACCTGACACCTGAAGAATCAGTATAAAGAATCAATATAAAGTATCAGTATAGTTCTGCTTCTAGTAGACGTGACTATAAGATAATCAATATGATCAATAGTTGATGTTCTTCATGAAGCAGCAGTCGGCTCGCAGTATTGATCCAGTGTGACAGACCTGTTGATTGATTCTGTTACCTCATTGATCCTGATTTGAATTTATTTACGTGCTGCGATTGAAAGTTAAATGAAACTTTGATCGTCACGTTTCCCCGACAACAAAATAAACGTTTGATAAGAAATTAATTAAAAATTGTTTTGGAAGCAGCTGATTGTAAAAATCAATCTTTAAATAATACAAATAAAACTTTATTGAATTAGCTGACGAAGACGACAAAGATGGAGATCCAGTGACGAGAGAAAGTTCTGCTGATCGGGAACATAATCAATAACTATCGCATGTTCAACTCTTATATTAATACATTATATTAATACAGTGTGTCGTAACCCAGCTGATCAGATGAATTCATTCATCGTAACTTTATCTTTAATTAAACTTTGACTGTCAAACTATGAAACGCTAATGATGTTTACAGGATCAATACATGTTCACACTGTAATGAGCTTCATTTCATTTCACTTTTGTTACTGTAAACTTTATTAAACATGTTTTAATCAATTCAATCAATAGATAAAAGAACATTAAACGTCTTTAATCACATGATTATAAATCAAACGTCAGTAATCTTTAATTAAGATGCGTTTTGATGATTATTAATAATAAACAGTGTAATGATGTTTTATAAAGTCTAATATCTGTTTATAAAGTTTAATTAACTATAAACTTACCGTGTATTAATGAAGCGTATTGATTGTTAACAGTTATTATTATTATTATTCTCTTCATTATGTATCGATCACGGACGAGTGTTTTAATGTGTTAAACCTGAAAATTACACAAAGACGCGACACAGATGACGATGTGATACAAACTGAGATTTTACTACATTATATTATATTATATTATATTATATTATTGTATTATTATATTATCACAATGTTATATTATTTTAATATTGTATTATAATTATCACATATTATATATAATAATAATAATAATAATAATAATAATAATAATGATAATACAATATTATAATAATATAATACTGTATTATTATTATTATTGTTATTGATTTTTATATTAAATTGATATTGTATTATTATTATTGCAATATTATATTGTTTTATTCTTATATTAGTTATTATAAGTTTGGATGGAAACTTAAACAATCAAAACTCAGAGTTCTCAGGATCTGAACTATGCGCCATGTTTTATGATTTTGTGTTGTAAATAAAATTCATCTTCAAATATCAGCCGCTCGTTCCAGTGAGGTCTGACTGTAAATACAGTCAGAATCAGAGGGAACAAACGGATCACGTCAACCACGTCACTGTCAAACATCACAGAAAGATCTGAGCTTCTAATGATGAGGAGGACAGATGTTACTGTTTATTAATAAACTCACCGTTAACTGCTCAGTATTACATTGTTTATCATGTTAACCTCCAACAATGGCTTAAAGGAAGAATTTACATTTTATGACTGAACTTCACAAAAAATGTTAAGTTTCAAATCATTTTAGGGAGAAACATAAAAAAAATCAGATTTGTTCATGATTATTAATTGATTTGACGACAGGTTACATCAGTGTGAGCTCGTCTGTTTAATTAGCATTAGCAACACTGAACTCACTGACACTGTAAATACATAAAAGTTCTCAGGATCTGAACTCTGCGACATGTTTTATGATTTTGTGTTGTAAATAAATCAGTTTCACATTTAAACTAACTGAATATTTATTATTAAAGTGGATTATTAAAACAACTTTAACACAAATAAAAGTTAGCGACCGTCGACGAGGATCATGGAGCCTGACGGACGTTTGACCGTCAGTGTTTATTCTCTCAGTCAATGAAACAAATGAGCTGAAACATTGTTCCTATTTTAATTTAACACTTTGTTAAAGGACAGAATTATAATCCGGAGATATTTTCATGATGTGACAGAAAACCAGACTATTTGTTGTAAAGAGTCCAGAAACGATCCAGCCGCAGTGACTCTGATGGTTATAATGTAAATATGATGTTACAGACGAGGAGACGAGACACTAACGAGACGAGTCGAGGTGAAACAGATTCTCACGTTACTGAACTTTACTGGACCACAGACTCTGAACCTCCTGCTTCAGGAAGCAGCTCTGTGGTTTCTGAAGCCGGGACTGTTGAAGCTGAGTCGTCTTCCCCAAAACTGAGCGTCAGCTCGCTGTGGCGGTGAAGAGACGCTGCGGCGAGGATGCACGAACATACTGTTCACAGCTCGGGAGGGTTTTCTCCAGCATGAATCCTTTTTAACTACATGTTTGTGTGACATGTGTTCTGAAAGTAAGCAGTTTAGTCTGTTTCTCAACATGGCCGCCATCTTTGATGAAGGCTTGAAAGATGGAGGCGAGAAAGAAACGCAGACCTGAGAGCAGCCTGAGCAGCAGGAAAAGAAGCTGAGCGCTGGTGCAGCGAGCGGTGAGGTGTCCTGGATTCTGTCTCAGGTGTTCAGGAACTCAACAAACTGACACTTTTCTCTCCGTCGAGCTTAAACACAATTTTAAAACGTGTTGTTTTGAAACCTTGACATGAAGTGCGTGGAAATCATCTGTGTTCAGCAGGAACGAGGCAACAAATCTCAAATCTCCCAAATGTGACTGAAAGACGAGCTGATGTTTATCTGAGTGGAAAGTTAACAAACAGGAACAGAACCACACTCAACATGTCAGAAACAGCAGTGTTGCAACATGACGCTCACGTTTTCTGTCTTCAAATCAAATGAAAATCCTTCTGCAGTCAGTTTAGTTTCATCATCTACATGAATCCAGCTGCAGCTCACACACTGGTTCCACACAAAGATTAGCTGTTCAGTATTCAACTGCAGGTCAAGCTACCTGACAAAGCTAACATTAGCATGCTAATACATATATGAGCCACATTCTGACAGAAGACTTGATATATGATGTTTAATGATGATTAAATCAGGAATAACAACATTATGCTGATAACATCTGACTCAATAAGTAACAACATCAGTTAGCTTAGCATACTGAATGCTGCTAACAGATGCCTCCATGTAGCAGAGCAATAAGGACTTCAGGCTACGTTAGCTTAGCTGCTCCTCAGATCTGCCTCTGCTTCATTAAACTATATGTAACTAAACTAATGAACAGTTTTATATAGTTTCATGATTTTCAGCTCATATTAATGTGAGATATGTAACACGATGAGCTGCTGGCGCTGCTGGAACTGGTTTCTTTTACATCAGAACGTTTTAAAGCACACTGAGTTTAATCTTTTGAAGTAATATGAGAGAAACGTTCATGTGATATATTCAGCGTGCAGCTTCTTGCCTTCAGGTCGTGTCAGCGACTGAATTATTATTAAAGCCGACCTCTCTGGTTTCTGTAGTTTCGTTCAGGAAGCCGTCGCCGTCACCTCTCTACACCTTCTGTCAGAGACCAAACCAGCGCTTAATAAGCCGCTTCAGTTGTGTTTCCACTCGACCCGTTCAGACGGTTCCTCCCTGCAGCTGCCAGCGCTCACATACAGAAGAGTGGAACATTAAAACATTTATTATCTGTAGCTGATTTTTCTGAATGAATGTGAGCCGACGCTGATGTCAGGACAGTAAATCTGGTGTTTCCATCAGTCTGCTGCTGGTCGCAGGTTTCAGTCGGTGTTGACAGTAAATTCATCTTCAAATATCAGCCGCTCGTTCCAGTGAGGTCTGACTGTAAATACAGTCAGAATCAGAGGGAACAAACGGATCACGTCAACCACGTCACTGTCAAACATCACAGAAAGATCTGAGCTTCTAATGATGAGGAGGACAGATGTTACTGTTTATTAATAAACTCACCGTTAACTGCTCAGTATTACATTGTTTATCATGTTAACCTCCAACAATGGCTTAAAGGAAGAATTTACATTTTATGACTGAACTTCACAAAAAATGTTAAGTTTCAAATCATTTTAGGGAGAAACATAAAAAAATTCAGATTTGTTCATGATTATTAATTGATTTGACGACAGGTTACATCAGTGTGAGCTCGTCTGTTTAATTAGCATTAGCAACACTGAACTCACTGACACTGTAAATACATAAAAGGAGAAAATCTTTGTTGTTTTGTTGATTAATATCCGATCAGCTGATCGCTGCAGCTCTAATGTGACTTTATTCTGTGCGGCGCTGCAGTTTCTGGACTGTTGTGTTCGAGGACGCTCTGACTCGTAGGAGAGCTCAGTGATTCCACAGAGTCATCTTCTTCAGGCTGTGATGGAAACAGACTGAGACTCTGATGAACATGTGATGATGAGCTTTCCTTGAATGTCTCAGTGATTTACTGAAAGTGAGAGATGTTTTGTTCACAGCTGAAAGTTTGAGTCAGTTTAGCCTCCAGATAATTATGATCTGAACACAGTTTCAGTGGAAACATCTTGTTGTTTTCTGCTGTTCATTTATTTTCCTCACAGTGCAGCTTTACAAACACACAGATTTTACTGGACTTGAAATTAAAATGAGATGAAATCGTAGCCGTGGAAGTTAAACACAGTCAGCGGCCAGATTATTAGAAACATCAAGGAATTAATGCAACAGAGTGATTCATCTGAAGATGAATTAAAGCAGCATGTTAAACTGTGGTTGCTTCAGTAAATGTAGGTAAACTGTTATTAGACCGACGCGTCTTCAGCTGCAGCTCACAACGATCCTCTTTGTTGACGAGCCAGGCAGTTATTTCCTCCATCGTTTCACTGTGTCAGAAAAATATGGAAATTGTAGATTATAATATATCGACATCTCAAAACTTCCTTTTTTGTCAAACCGACTAACAGATCATTGCTCAATAAGAACGTTATCATTTGCATTTAGTGTTAAAAACATTGTTAAATGTTGACGCGTGTTCACGGCTGAAGGCTCGATTCAAACAACAAATGATGTTCGTACGAGCGGCGTTTTGAAACTGGTGTCTGCCTGAGGAGAAATCCGTCATGGCTGTTATCTGCTGCTGCCAGCAGGAGAGAGTCGTCTCAAACAACACAGTGTCGTCTGCATATCACCTGATAGAACCACAATCACAACCTCTTTATTTGTCCCGCAAACAGGGAAATGTCTTCATCACAGCAGCCACGACAGGGTGCTGTAATGAATAATGAGAAAAGTCAAAGAATACACAACACAATAAGAAGTAAGAAATAGAAATAGACTCATCTACACTGTATATAAATAATGTTTTACACTGTTAACAGTGCCAGTGTAAGATACGATGTGTCGCGTGGTGCTGAGTCTCTGTTATCATCCAAACCTCCATTAATTAAACAGAGAAATGTGAACTTTCCTGTGAACCGAGTCTGTTTGTGTTTTTACCAGCAGACGACCACATTTCAGACAATAAGTCTGTTTTGTTCAGTCGAGGACTTTTAGACACTTTTTCTCAGTGTGAAATGTTTTTCTTCCTAAGACGTAACAAGCAGTTTGACGCAGCAACATCACAGCTCAGCATGTTCGTTGTTTCAACAGGTTGGAGGTAATTTTACTGTAAAAGTTCAAATGGGATCTTTCTCACAGCAGGTGCTTCGTAACTGTGTTAGTGTGAAACTGAGCTGATGATGTGAACATGAAACTCTACTGCGCTCATCAGATCCCTCGCCCACCATCACCACACACACACACACACACACACACACACACACACACACACACACACACACACACACACACACACACACTGCTGTAGCGCTGACTTCCTGTTCTGTGTATATCCGACCTATCTCTGCTGTTATCTGACTTTATTTATATCATATGAACTGTTGAGGCTTCTTCCCCCTGATACACTCTGAAGACTCTGAAGTGGATCATTGAGTAATCAGGTTCTCATCAGCGTTGCCATGGAGACGCAGCGGCTCTGTGGTCGGACGCCTGACATGTTGATTTCACATGTCGATGATATCAGGAGACCGTTAACTGTCCTGAAACCAGCTGACATCATGTATCTTGAGTAACCACAGATCGTTGTTCTCATCAAATGAATTAACCAGCTCGTTAGTTAAATGGTTTATCTGTTTCACTGCAGATCACCTGCTCACCTGTTGCTCAGGTATTGCTAAGACATGAACTCCACGACCTGTTTGGTCGCAGTTTAACTCGGATGGCGCAGATGATTTCGTCCGGAGACGACGGAGGAGTTTGTAGAAGTGGAGCTCTGTGGTCTGACGCCCCACATGAGTTTCCAGGAATCTGTCCATCTTCTTCCTGTCGTGTCTTCCTGATATCAGATTGAACAACAACTCTGAGCTAATATAAGTAAGTTCACCCACTGAGGTTGGTCCAGTTTAGTTCAGGGCGTGTTGTGCCCTCAGTCCTGTCTCACAGGCTGCAGAGGCTCTCAGGGAGACAGGTGACAGAGAAAGACTCAAAACTACAAACCCTGGTTCCCCTGATCGTCGCCTTTTACCTCCCTTTCACGAGGACGTTCTCTCATTCTGGTTCCTACAGAACCTTCAGGCCCGTCAAGGTTTCTGACAGTGGTTCAGCTGCTGTGAAGGAAACCATGACAGGTTCCAGCCACAGGAACTCAAGAACTCTAGTATTTTGTCAAAGAAGGAAGAAGTTCTGCCAGAGAACAGACAGTTTGGTCAGAGAACACAGAAGATGTTCGTCCTTCGATCGACGCACGAGCATCATCATCACAGCTCAGAGAGCGTAACTTCCAACTGTCAGTGAAGTGACTGTTAATGAGGTTTTCTCTTTCACTTAAACACACACACACACACACACACACACACACACACACACACACACACACAGTATGTATATAAACACCCACCCACAACCACAAACACACACACACACACACACACACACACACACACACACACACACACACACACTCGGTGTGGAGGAAACCACCAGCTCCATCACTCGCTGCAGACAGAACTGTATTAACCCCGTCAGCGCCACATGTTTAACTTCTCCATGTTTGTGTCTGCGGTGGGTTCAGTGCACACAAACTGACAGAAATATACAAAAATACTTTATCCTCAAACATCTCAGATGGTGTCTGCTCTTGAAACTAAAATACCCATGATGCTCAGCTGCTGTCGGTGAAGTGATCCGACACCTGAAGTGAACCGATTCAAAGTGCTGAGTTTTGTCACGTTCATACTTTCGCTCTCTGATTGGATGTTTCTCGGTGAAATGCATCCTGGGAGGCGTAGTCTGCGTCTCTCTCCTCAGCTCAGAAGCACTGCCGTGTTGGCACATTGTTCATGTTTGACCTTTGACCCCCACAGAGGCCACGATGGCCATGTACGACCCGCAGCTGTGTTACGTGCTGGACGGCTTCCTCGGCCTGTACGGACTCATCATCACCGGCATGTTCATCAAGGAGAAGGTGAGTCCACTCGTCTCACTGCTCGGTACAATACGACACAGCGCCTTCGGTGTTTTCAAGACGAGTGTTCGCTGTGTTGCATCATGTTTCCTCTAATCTCTCTCTTATTTTGTTAAATTAGTTCTTCAAAACCAAAGGGAAGTCAACGGACGAGAGCATCTACAGCGTGAGTCTCCAAACACAACATAAGTCTTGTTCTATCGGAAACCTTCCCGAGCGTCTCGGCTGGTGGCGACTCAGCAGCTTCGTCTTCTTGTCAGGAAACATTTGTGGCTCTGGAAGTCACTGTGACATCACAAGCTATCATAACTTCCAAAAATTAGACATTTAGACGTTCAAAAATACATTTTTGTCAACGTATTTGTTGTAATGATGTCTGCGTACACTGAAGAAGCTGTTTTGAGTCACTATGAAATATATAATTGAATATGGCTGAATATGTGATTATGCTAAGCTAACTGATGTAATTCAGTCAGATGTTGTTAGCATGACGTTGTTGATATTAGCATGCTAACATTAGCTTAGTAACGTACGGCTGTTGAAATGTTTGTAACAAGACGACATGTTCTCTGGTTTGTGTTCCTGTTGGTTGGTGCCGTGTCGTGTTCAGGACCTGGTGGGTCAGCACAACGACCCGTATGCTCCGCTGGTGAGAGGAGACCCTGAGAGAGGACGAGTGAGTCTGACTGTGTTCTGTGTAACAGCTGGTTGGTTCTGAAGGACCCGACACTGTTGGATCGCTGCCTTATCACTTCTGTCCATTACTGTGGAACGTCAGGGTCTTTGCACAGTTCTCTCAAGGTTCTCTGTGTTTTTATTGTTCTTCAAGGTTCATTCACCAACTGTGAAGAACCCATTAAATCATGATAAAACCTTGATAGAATCCCAGAGAACCACACAGCTCTCGAAGGTTCTCCACATGAGCCTTTATCTAAAGCTTAATAAACATGTAGGAACCACAACAAACCCAGGAGAACCCAAAACAAGTGCTCTTCTCTGGAATCAAAAGAATCCTGAAAGGACCCAACAAACCCCCGAGAGCCTTAACAGAACCCTTCAATAGTATGACAAACTGAGAAATCCCTTGAGAACCTTTGATGGAACCCTGTAGACCACAAAATCTCACCAAACAACCTAAAACACCTTATTAGAGACCAACTTCTAACTCTCTACACAAACAAACAAGAACCTTAAAACAAACACATACAAACTTTAAAGAACCTTAAACATCATCGGGAACAAGAACTGTGTGGACCCTGAAGTTTCACTGGAGAATCTTAAAAACGGTTCTTTAAATAATTAAAGAACCTGATGTTTGAACCATTGTGAACTCTCCAGTGTTCCCACTGACATAGAACCCTAGTTTAATCATATCAGACGGTTCTCCTGTAAACATGTTCTGATCAGTTCTGCTCTGTTCTATAGAACCGCAGGAACGACGACAACGCCACCTACACGGTAACAAACACTCACATTATTTCTCCTCACGTGACGTTTGAATAATGTGTGAAACAATAATTCTGATGAGATCAATATCCTGAGAACGTTCTGTTGTTCTTTAACGATCAGGATCTGCAGAAACGAGGCGGGGAGGGCGAGTACAAGGAGCTGCCCGTCAAGAGAGAGGTGAGGCGTTTCCTGTCTGCATCATCGGTTCAGTTTTCAACCGATTCAACATCAGATTAAGACGCCCAGTGAGAACGTTTGTTCTGATGTTCTGATGTTCTGGTGTTCCGTGATTCATTAACACTCGTACGTTTGTGTTCCAGCGCCACAAAAAGACCGAGCAGGTTTACCAGGTGAGGAACATTTCACAGATGTGTGTTTCAGCTTCACGTTTCACGGTCCGGTCTCTGTGGGGTCCGAACACCACGACACGGTGGAATGTTGTGTGTTGTGTGGTGTCGTAGTGTTTGGACCCTCAGGGCCACTGTAGAACTTTCCACTGGAACAAACCAACACGTCTCTGTGTCTGCAGGGGTTGAGCTCCGCCACCAAGGACACCTACGACGCGCTGCAGATGAAGCCGCTCTCTGCTCGCTAACGGTGCCGAGGCGTCGAGATCTTCAGTTTCAGCGGGAGAACACAAACATCTGTCAGCGGACCAGCCGTCTGGCTCGAGTTCTGATTTATGACGAGATCAGAATCAGTCTGATCGTTGATCTTTTATTTAGCAGATTGTTCAGAAGTTCTTGAAGAACAGCTGCAGAAATCCATGTTTAAATATCTGAAGTGTATTATTTCATCTCGTGGACGTTCTGTGTTAATTAGTGAAATTAAAATGACGTGATCGAAGTGATTTAACCGTCACAGAACAACCCAGGTCCAAAGTTCTGAAACATTTGTTATCTGTCCGGGTCTCAAACGATCAGTGGAGCTGGTGACGTTGTTCAGGTTTCAGCTCCGTCAGATGTGATTATTGATCCGACATGAAGTTGGTTTAAAAGCTTGTTGGTTCTGTTCAGCATCACAGATATGAGTTATTATTATTATTCTAAAGACAAATTGGACAGAAAAATAACAAATATGTGTTTAAAAATGTAACTTGAAACCAAAACATCGACGTTTAACAGACAGAAATGTTTTAAAAGATCTAAAAAGTAAAGTTGTGTTTCAGGAGTTATTTGAATATTTTGTGTTGTTTTTGTTCATAATCTTTGATTAGTTTTCTGTATAATGTAGATAAACTTTAACGTAACGCTGCGTCAGTACGGAGCCCGAAGAATGAATAAAACATTACAAAACAAATGAATATATAAATATAATCCTTAAATTGTGACAATAATAATAGTAATAATGTCTAAAAATGTGCGTCACTGTTCTGAAATATTTCTTCACCCTGACTTTATTTTAATCATTGAAATAATTTCACTGAAGCTCATTTTAATTTGATTTCTGCTAAATCCAAACAAAGACAATGTGACGCACATCACTGACGCTGAAATAAATTAATAAGTTGATATAAAATGATGTTCGTTGAATCAGTAACACAACATTTCTTTAGTTTTGTGTTGGTGTATTTAACATTGGACTGTTTGGGCCTCCGTACATTAGGAACTTAAAGTTTGCAGCTGTGAGATTTTATGGTAGAATGTAGAAGAAATATTTTTAAACTTCTGTAACTTTGTTCTGATGACCTTTCTTTTTATATTCCTCTTGTGCTCGTACAAACAATCAGCCTTCTGATTTGCTGTCGTCATATTTTCCTGAGAATTTGTTCTGTAATGACGCCGTCTGAGCTTTTAGCTTCTATGATTCATGTCTGATCTCGCTTCTGATATTAAAATGTATTTTTTATAAATCTCCTAATAAATTCTAATTAAAAGCCTCAGTTGATTCTCTCTTCAGTGCAGCTTCTGCCCCCTGCTGGACAAACGAACATAATGTCTCATGTTTCAAATGGCGCATATTACTGTAACTAAATACTTTTCGTTTTAACTGTAGAATCACAGGAAATGCACCCTTGATGGTGACGTCATTACGTAGTTCTGACGTGTTTTAAGCGGATATTTACTGAACCTGTGGTGAATTCCTTAATTTTCATCTTAATATAAAATCCCCAAAGTGTAAATCTGAAGAGGAGTTCACTTGTTAGGCCTCTCCATTCAGTCACATGTCACAGATTTACATCCCAGCTGCTGTAAACTGTTTATATCGACTTCATTTATTAATTCGTGGCTTTTAGCTTTCAGCTTTTCAAAATAAGAGTTGAGACACGTTGGGGGATCTGTGACTACAACTACAGATATCTTGGTTTAGACGACGGTGTTTAGCGGTAAACATCTTAACATTATGATCATCAACATTGTGATCATTCGCAAACATATACACATACGTTTATTTTATTTTGTAGGGAAGGAGCGGAAGTTTAAAGCGACGCTCGTCCCAAACAAACAGCTGGTTAGCATTGCAGGCTATGAAGCTAGCAGGCTCGCGGTGTCTCTGCTGTGTGTTACGATGGCAGCTGCACCAAAACATTAGCATCAGAGCTAAAGTCCGATTACTGCTGTGATTAATGAACACGACGGTCCGTGAGGAGCCGCTCATTAACCGCCTGTGTGCTAACGGGGCTAGTTAGCCTCATTAGCCGCTCACAACAACAACAGCAGCGGCTGTCAACACTGAATTCTTCCTCGTTAGCATCCCGCACAGTTTCCACTGCAAACCGCTGATTTAAAGAAGTCCAGATGGAAACAAACGTCCCGAAGCGGAGAGACAACAAGAAGTCACTGCGGGTGAAGGTGATCAGCCTCGGGAACGCCGAGGTCGGAAAGGTAGGAGACCGCCAGCTTATTTTAGACCAAACCCCATATTGAATTCAGCTGATTTTAGTTCTGCTGCTGTGAGCCGCGATTGACATTACCAACAGGCTCATCTTTAGAGCAAGTGATCAATATATGTATGTAAAACACGTTGATTAACTGCTGTTAGCTGACACAATAACATGTCTCTTGTGCTCTTCTCTGCTCTTTATGTTGCTACTCAGTTTGAGTTCCGCTTTTATTTAAGCACCAGACTCCGTCTGATAAACAGTTAATTTCACGCCTTCGTGCTTATTGCTAATAAATCACAGACGCCCAAACATCAGAGCAGACGTGTGTCGGAAGACCAACATGTTCTCTGAAATTCGGCGTATATATCACTTGTTGACATTTCATAATCAGCCTTGTTATTCACATTCCTCATATGGTAGCAAGGAACACCGTTAACTGCTATGAAAAAAGCAGAAACAAATATAGCCGAATTTCTAAGCAGAAGTTAGTCATTCTAAATGAATTACATACTCTGCCTTTATACATTAAACTGTGACCTGTTGACAAGGTGCCCTAAAACTGATATTCGGCGCACATCTTACTTGTTAAATGTAATAGTCAACTCAATTAAACACTGTTGTTTGTAATGTTGCTCTTCCTGTCTTCTATTAGAAATCCAACCTTAAATGGGTAGATTTCTGAAGGAAGTCTGGTGTGAGCGACACGCATTGTATATTTGCAGCATCTTCCCTTACTTATAAACATTAATCCTACATTTAGTGAATTATTATTGATGGTCTTAAAGTATAACATGAAATATCTACAATCGAAATATCTGCCTCTGATATAGTTTTTATGCAGAATTTCCCTAAAGAAAAGAAGAATTTTAAGATAATTCAACATTATGCCGTTATACATAGAGGTGTACACTGGTAACAAGGTGCCTTAAAATTGGCACAGTCTTGACTGAACTTCGGCGTACATTTAATAGTTGACTTAAATAGATATTGTTGTCATTAATGTCACTCCACACTTCACTAGTATTCCACTTTAAATTGATAGATTTGTTAATGAAGTCTGGTGTGAAATACATCATCATGAATCATTTTCTTTCAGAGCTGCATCATCAAACGCTACTGCGAGAAGAGGTTTGTTCCCAAGTACTTGGCCACGATTGGCATCGACTACGGAGTCACCAAGTGAGTTCATGGTTCAAGTAATCTATTACTGTGTGTAAAGCAGTTTGTGTGTGCCTCATCAGTAATGTGTGTGTTGTGTGGTCAGAGTGCAGGTTCGCGACAGAGAAATCAAAGTGAACATCTTCGACATGGCTGGACATCCTTTCTTCTATGAGGTGAGTCACATGTTCCCGTCATGTATAAAAGCATGCGCAGCAGTTTGACAGGATTCAAAGCTTCTGGTGTGATTCAGACAAACAGAGTTGTGTTCTGATGAGTTGCATTGTGGGAAACCTGTCAGCAGGTGGTGCTGTCACATCAGGAAGTGTATGTTTCCTGCCATCATCCTCCTTCTTCTTCTGCGTGTGATTCAGGTGCGTAATGAGTTCTACAAGGACAGTCAGGGCGTGCTGCTGGTGTACGACGTCGGCCTCCGGGAGAGCTTCGACGCCCTCGACAGCTGGCTGGGCGAGATGAAACAGGAAATGGGCTCTCAGGCCAACATGGACAGCATCGTGTTCATCGTCTGCGCCAACAAGGTCCGACTCACACACTTCCAAAGAGGAGCGACAAGCTGCTCACTGCCGCTCTGGTGCAGGTTTCTACACCAGACTCCATTGAGAAATTAGCCACTTTAACACCCCGTGTTGTTGCTGGTCATTCATTAACACAGAGGTTTTTAAGGGTTACTGTGTTCTCTGAAGCTCACATACACACTCTGCTACATGGTAATGTTTTATTAGAATGTTACTAAGTACATTTACTCAACTACTGTACTTGAATACACTTTTGAGGTACTTTACATGAGTATTTCTATTTTCTTCCACTCAGTTCCACTTCAGAGACACACGTTACTTTTTAATCCTCTACATTTATTTGATTACTTAAATTCAGCATTAATCTTACCTGTCCAACAGCAATCTCCCTCTAAATTGATAGATTTCTGAGTGAAGTCTGGCATTGAACCATTGGATCTAACAACCAAGTCTGAAGCAGCCGTCTGTCGCGTGTCCGTCTGTGTAGGTGGACCTGACGAAGCGGCGGGTGGTGGATGAGGGCGAGGGGCGTCTGTGGGCGGAGTCCAGAGGGTTTCACTACTTTGAAACGTCAGCGCAGAGCGGCGAGGGCATCAACGAGATGTTTCAGGTACACACTCGCTACATCTAAACATTTCTAACTGTTATTACTAAATATTAACCAGTGCGTTTGTGTGTCGTCGCTCAGTCGTTCTTCTCCTCCATCACCGACATGTGTGAGAACGGCGGGAAGCGTCCGGTGTCCGAGGTCAGCGTCGGCTTCACCAAAGAGCAGGCCGACACCATCCGACGCATCCGGAACAGCAAGGACTCCTGGGATATGCTGGGCGTCAAACCTGGAGCCACGCGGTGAGTCAGCAGTCGAGGGTCAAAGGTCGCTGGGCACAGGCTTGTTTCCTCACAGTAAATTGGGGTTTAGTTAATATTTAAGTCTGCGTGTCGACTGCAGCATTCGTTAAGCCACTCAACTTTAAATTGACAGATTTCTAAAGGGAGTCTGGCACTGAAGCGTCAACAAGTGTAACATGCGAAAACATCTGTTTGTTGATGTTTACTGTCGCCGTGTCTGGTGTTTCCAGGGAGGAGGTCAACAAGGCGTACAGGAAGTTGGCGGTCCTGCTTCACCCGGACAAATGCGTCGCCCCCGGCAGCGAGGACGCTTTCAAGGCCGTGGTGAACGCCCGCACCTCACTGCTGAAGAACATTAAATAACACACACACACGGCGACTGTGTTAGAGTTTGGACCTCTCGTTGCTCAGACATGGACTGAAGAACGAACAGTGTTTATTTATTATCCTCTATTTATTTAGCCTGAAGCTCTCGTGTGCCATGTTGCTCGCCACAGTGCTGCACGCCAACGTAACGTCTGGTTCACCGCCAGTTTTAACTTAATGACTACGTTTTATCTGTGTGTGTGTGTGTGTGTGTGTGTGTGTGTGTTAGTGTGTGTGTTAAAGTGTTCATGCTTCCTGTTGATGACATCAGCAGGGCTGCGGGTCGAAGGTCAGGTCGTTGGTTCTGTTAGAATCTGCTGTGAACTCGTTCATTAAATGTTCCAACATGTGAAGTCATTAACACTTAAAGCTAAATGTTCATTAACACGTCTCCACCTCCTCGTTCCCATTCTTAAATCTTTGCTGCCAAATCACTACAAGGTGAAGTGACGTGATGAAACTGCATGATTAATATTAAAATTAAACTTTAATACTCAAGATGTGGCCAAAGCTCCGCCCACAAGCACTCTGTGGGAGGAGTTAAGTATCATCTGCTGTAATTAGTTCCCTCAAATGACTTATGTTTGTTTAAGGGAATTGTTAGCGTATGACCCGATACATCTCATTTGTGCTCCTAGATTTCAGTTTTTCACTCAAACTGTGATTGTGACGGATTGTTCCCTGAAGTTTCTGTTGTTTCAAAGTTCAGATTGTCTCATATCAAACTTTCACTTGTCTTCTTTCCCCAAACTCAACTCGTTTGTGCTCATACCACCAACTGAATCCATTAAACTTTAAGTTGTTCCCTCAAATTGCTAATATTTTTCTCCCAAAGTCATCATTTGTTCCCTAAAGTTTCCACTTTGTTACCTTAAGTGACTAACTTTGCTGTATGAAGACGTCTGTTCCCTCTGGTTTCCTGTTTGCTCTCTCAAATATATATTTTGGTCCTTTGGTAACAAATTTGTTCCCAAACTTTGACATGATTTTTCTTTCGTTTTGTTTCTTTTGTGTGTTTTGAAAATGTACAAGTTGTTCCCAGAAACTTCCCTTAAACTGCCAAACTGTTCCCTTTAATACTTTATTTATTCCATGAAGTAACAAATTAGTTTGCTGAGATTCAAACTTTATTTATTTGACCTTTTAGATTAATAACTGTCGTGCTATTAATACAGTAATATGTGCCCACAAATTTAATTTGTCTCGTTGTCTTCTACTAAATTTGTTCCCTTAAGTCACTAATTAATTTCAACAAGCTTCCAAAAGGTTCCCTGAATTGTTCCCTTAGAGAACAGAACAGAACAGAGTCGTTTACAGAAAGACGTCCGTCTGAACATTAACCATGAAGTCATTAAAGCTTTACAGAGTGTTTGATGCTGGAAAGAGCTGAATGACATCATGAATGACATCATGAACATGTTGTTCAAGTGTGTGTCGGTTCTGGTTCTGTGTGACGAACACTGGACTGAGTGTGTCGGTTCTGTGTGACTGTGTAACGTTGTTATCACGTCGTGTCGTCACAGTTTGACCTCCTGACTCACTCTGATCATCACGTGTGATGATGCTTTTCCTGTCGCCTCAGAGCCCCTTTAAGGTCAAAGTGTGTGTGTGTGTGTGTGTGTGTGTGTGTGTGTGTGTGTGTGTGTGTGTGTGTGTGTGTGTGTGTTCTTGTCTGTGCACGTTTTACTGGATTGAAATAATAAAAAGACAAAGATCATTTCTCAGACTTGAGCCTGTTTCTGTGCGGTGTGAGGATGTTTGTTGAATGTAATGATGTTGTGTGTGTTTTGTGGTTTTGGAACATTCTTTGTTTATTCTGGGATGTTCTGGGTTCTCCGGCACCGAGGATTCTGGACTGTTCCTTGTGTCTGTCTGTGGTTCTGACTGTTTCTGTTTGGATCATTAACACAGTTCTGTTCTGTCACAAACACACAGCACACACGATGTGACCTGTTTGAGGTTTCCAAATCCCATCATGCACTTGTGTGTATACACACACACACACACACACACACACACACACACACACACAGTTAATCTGGCCTGTTGGTGAGCAGCCATTTGTCTCTGTTTCAGGATATCTGATGGGATTAACACACACAGCTCGGTCTGCTGTGTGTGTTTGTCTTCTGTCTGCTTGGATTTCTGTCTCTTTGTGCTTGTCTGAAGATATTTCTGATTCTGGAAACACTGAACGGTTCTGTTCTGATCTCTGACTTCTGCCTGGGCTCGTTATTCAGTAAATGTTGTTTCCTGGAGGTGAGTTCAACACATGGAGAGACTCCAGCTGTCCTGTTCGCTCAGCGCTCTAACTTTGAGAGTTTTGCAGTTCAGAGCTGGAGTGAACGTTGGATGATGGTCGTATAACAAACGTGGACAAAATGGACGCAACGCCGTGTGGATCATGAACAGGGATCGAAAACAGGAAGAGAAAATGGAGGGAGGGGTGAGAACACCAGCGAGCTGAAGAAACAGATGAACAGAAGCGAGGAGAGAACTCAACACCGACAGGAAGGAGAAGAAGAAACAGACCAGTGAAGGTGTGACGAGGCATGAGACAGGTGTCACCTGGACCACACACACACACGCACACACACACACACACAAACTGTTAGCTTTAGCCTCAGTCTGTTGGCATTATATGAAACAAGTTGTGCATATTTAAAACTTTTTTAAGCTAATTATATTCACTGAAAACTTTCAGACATCATGGGGATAACGTTAGCTTCATTAGCTAGTTAGGTAGCCACAGTGACATCATCAGAAACAGTCAGAAGGGGCGGGGCTTGATGGTATAGTGGAGAGGGTGTTTCCGTTCCCTGTGAGGAGCAAATTACTATGATTGAGATGAACTAATTCCAGAGATTAATGGACCGGTGCTGTGACGTGAGCGGATTAGCCCTCAAACCCGTTTGGACCCGGGCCAGCACCAGGTGTTCAGGCCAACTGTCCTGCTGAGAGGCCGTCAGGTAAATCTGATCAACCGGACGCACGGATGTTGACAGTGAAGTGGGTCAAATCCAGCTTCATTCAGTTTTATTCCATCAGAATCAGAACCGCTCTGCTCAGAACAGTTTCTGGGCGAACTGTTCCTTTAAATCCTTCCACATTAAATTACATGTCACATTAAATTACATAACTCTGTTCAACTCTCTCCACCAATCAGGTCACAGATCTGTTGGCTGTCGCCGCTGTTGTAAACCATGGACGATGACCGCGGCAGGCTGGAGAATGGCGACTGCGAGCTGGCACGGCAGGCCAGTGACATCACCTTCAGCGCAAACATAAGCCCCGCCCCCAGCCTGAGGAGGAAACAGCTGATGTGGCAAAACGCCGTCAGAAACATCATCGACCAGCACAACCTGTACTCGCTGAGGCTCGCCGGGGGCCTGGAGAGAGGGCGGCACCGCATCATCGTCACCGACGCCTACATCGCTGACATCAACAGGTAGGACCAGTGATGTCATCGACAGGCAGGAACAGTGATGTCATCGACAGGCAGGACCAGTGATGTCACACACGTTGTGTTTGTTATGGAGAGATTTTTGTCCCTCTGTGTCGTCTTGCAGGCAGATTCGCAATAAGGCGACTCGTGGAACATTGTGGCAGAAGCGTCGCTCGTCGGCCGCTCGCATCCACCCGTCACTGCCCCGGATCAGCGCCGCCACAAAACCCAAACACGACTCGCAAGGTGACGCCGACTTCCTCGTGTCCTCGGGGTCGACTGTGAGAGGCGTCTTCATCCCTGCACTGCAACACACATTCAAGTACAGACACACACTCACTCACACGTTTACACAACATACAAAATAACACAAATTAAACTATGAATATATGAATGATAATATAATAATAATCACTCAGGTCTCCGGACTTGGAGCAGCTGTACCAGCGGTTCTCGTCAGGTCAGAGAAGAACGTCGCTGGTCGTCACCAACGTGATCGACATCCTGACCCGACTCCTCATCTTACTGCTGACATGGCCGCCGGGCTGGTGGGGCGTGGCCTGTGATTGGCTCGCCGGCCTTTCCGTCATCATGTGGACAGGGATTTGTGTGCTGGCACTGACCAGGAAGGAAGTGATGTCATCACCTCAGTGGCTGAGGTATGATGGGAAATTAATTAAATGTGGACTTCCTGTTTGTCTGTCTGTCTGTCTCAGCTACCTGTCTGTCTGTCTGTCTGTCTGTCTGTCTGTCTGTCTGTCTCAGGTACCTGTCTGTCTGTCTGTCTGTCTCTCTGTCTGTCTGTCTCAGGTACCTGTCTGTCTGTCTGTCTCAGGTACCTGTCTGTCTGTCTGTCTCAGGTACCTGTCTGTCTGTCTGTCTGTCTCTCTGTCTGTCTGTCTCTCTGTCTCTCTGTCTGTCTATCTCAGGTACCTGTCTGTCTGTCTGTCTGTCTGTCTCAGGTACCTGTCTGTCTGTCTGTCTGTCTGTCTCTCTGTCTGTCTATCTCAGGTACCTGTCTGTCTGTCTGTCTCAGGTACCTGTCTGTCTGTCTGTCTGTCTCTCTGTCTGTCTGTCTCAGGTACCTGTCTGTCTGTCTGTCTGTCTCAGGTACCTGTCTGTCTGTCTGTCTCAGGTACCTGTCTGTGGCCAGCTGGCTGTCTCAGACGCTGCAGGTGTTGGTGGGCGTGTTCACCTGGGCGGAGAGCGATCACTCCCGGTACGTCCTCTTCTGCCTGTTCTCCACCTACACCTTGCTGCCCCTCCCCCTGCTCTGGTCCATCGTTGCTGGGGCGACCACCTCCACCCTGCACCTGCTGCTGGACATCTTCCGTCACTACGGCGACCACACCTCCATCAGAAAGGTGGGAGCTGGTCCTGAAGACACCTCCACCCGAGTGTTTGTGTTGTCATGGTAACTGTGTGTTGCACCTGTACAGGTGCTGTCCAAGGCCCTGCTGTACCTGGCCGTCAACACTGCTGGGCTCTTCATCCACTACCTGTCAGACCGGACCCAGAGACAGGCCTTCCTGGAGACCCGGCGCTGTATCGAGGGACGGGTCAGACTGGAGAGGGAGAACCACAGACAGGTAGAGAACCACAGACAGGTGGAGAACCACAGACAGGTAGAGTACGACAGACAGGTGGAGAACCACAGACAGGTAGAGTACGACAGACAGGTAGAGAACCACAGACAGGTGGAGAACCACAGACAGGTGGAGTACCACAGACAGGTAGAGAACCACAGACAGGTAGAGAACCACAGACAGGTGGAGTACCACAGACAGGTAGAGAACCACAGACAGGTAGAAAACCACAGACAGGTAGAGAACCACAGACAGGTGGAGAACCACAGACAGGTAGAGAACCACAGAGGTACATTATTGTTTAATCCGGACGTTATTAATAATCCAGATGGTTCTTGCCTCCAGGAGCGCCTGGTGATGTCCATCCTGCCTCGTTTCCTGGTCCTGGAGATGATCGCTGACATGGCCCCCATAGATGAATATCTGCTGCCTCAGCAGTTCCAGAAGATCTACATCCACCACTACAAAGACGTCAGGTATCAAACACGCAGTTCAAATTGTGGAGCATCAACTAAGTTTGAAATCCAAACTAAAGAGGACCGAGGATAGAACCCTGAGGAACCCCAGAGTAGATGATTAAACATGTTAGTGATATGAACACACTGCTCAGATGTTCATGTGTTTTACTTCAGTACAAACCTCAGTAACGTGTAGAAATACTCAAGTACAAGTGAATTCCTGCATTATATTTTTATATATATATATATATATATATATATATATATATATATATAATAAAAGTATTAGCATGAAAATGTACAAATAATGTACACATGAAGCAGAGTAACTGTTCATCACTTTGAAGTTGTAGCTAGTTCTGACTATTTACTTCCTACTGAGCTGTTTAATTTTTAATCGGATGTCTGAATTTATTATTTATATTTTGTATATTTATACAAATCTGTAAAGTAATGTAGTAGAAAGTTTAATATTTCACCAGAGATGTTTGAAGTTCAAAGTATCTGAAAGTGGAAATAGTACTAGTTATTTTATTTCTGCCATGTTTCTAATCTCTGTCTCTTCCCAGCATCCTGTTTGCTGACATCATCGGCTTCACGTCTCTGTCGTTGATCCTTTCGGCTCAAGAACTCGTTAAAACGCTCAACGAACTCTTCGGGCGCTTCGACAGGCTGGCCGAGGTCGTATCACCACGGCAACCACACGAGATTCACTAACACATTCTTACTTAATTAGTTGGTTTTATCTGCAGTTTGTTAATTTCTTCCATGTTCTGCCTTCATTACAGTTTTTATTTCAAGTTTGTGATTTTAATTAAATGTTTTTCATATCAGGCTTTAATTAAAGCTTCTTTGTTTCAATGTTAAAGTTTTATTGAGTTTTCAGATTTTAATTTTCAATTGTTTTATTTATTTGAATTTCCCCTGAGAATGTTGATGGAGGAACCAACAATAATAATAAATCAATAGAAAAGAATAATAAAAAGTAACTTAACAGACGCAGGCCGCCGGGTACGGAAGCTGAGAGCGGACATGTTTGTACTGAGTTTGTTTGAAAGCTTTGAGCTCGAGACCTTATTATCTAATTATCTCAAGGTAGCAAAGATTGTTTTTCTTGTGACAACTGATTCATTTGTGTTTTTTAGATTTCGACGTGTCGACAAAAAAGAAAGTAAAGACAGCAACTTAACCAGGCTTTATTTATTTGTGTGTGTGTGTGTGTGTGTGTGTGTGTGTGTGGACAGGAGCACCAGTGTTTGCGTATTAAGATCCTGGGCGACTGTTATTACTGCGTCTCTGGCGTGCCGGAGCCTCAGCGAGGTCACGCCCGCTGCTGCGTGGAGATGGGCCTCAGCATGATCAACACCATCCGGTACAACTCACTAACACACACTCACGTTTTTACCACACGAGGCTTCGCAGAGACATTCACGTGTCCTCCTGTTTCAGTTACGTCCGTCGGGAGCTGCAGCAGGAGGTGGACATGAGGATCGGGGTCCACTCTGGTTCGGTTCTTTGTGGTGTTCTGGGTGTTCAGAAGTGGCAGTTTGACATCTGGAGCTGGGACGTCGACATCGCCAACAGTCTGGAGGCTGCGGGGGTGCCGGGGTCAGACGCTCGCTTTCATTGATATGATGCAAACATTAACTCACGATCTGACCTCAGACCAGGAGGAGCTGCAGACTGCAACAATGATGTCATTCATGTCTTTAACAAAATATTCTCATGTTATAGAAATATGCTAATTCTTGGAAAAGTTTACTGAAATCATTTCATCCGTTTACAAAGACTTGACTAGTTTTAAACAGAATGTACTGATTGCACAACAATTGAACAATTGTTAAGTCTTCACTTAACAAAGAAATGTTATAAATATGAAATCGACCTTAATTCATCAGTAACTGTCTTGGCGTCAGGCGGGTTCATATCTCTCGGACGACTCTCGAGTGTCTGGGTGGGATCTATGAGACGGAGGCGGGGCATGGCCAGGAACGCAGCGAGTTTCTCCGGAAACACAACATCGACTCATTTCTGATCCGCCCGGCCCAACGGGAGGAGGCGGAGCCACCAAGAGCGAGACGTCCGAGCTACGACGAGATGACGACCTGGAGCGCCGAGCTGCCGTTCGGAGACATCCTGGGAATGAACTTTGTGAGGACGATAACAACATTAAGAGAGTTTTCCTGAGGAACGTTTCAGTTTTGACACTTTCTTGTCCCTTGTGGTGCTCCGTAGATCCTCGCCACCTTCACCAACGGCTCTTTAACCCAGCTGCCCAATCATATCGCAGCACAGCGGTCAGGATCACGTGAAGTCAACAAGAGGATCTGTCAGGCCATGGAGGTTCGGAGCAGCGAGCGCATGAGGAAGGAGCACATCACAACATTCACTCAGGTGTTCAAGGACTCACACATGGAGGGAAAGGTAATAACTTAACTTCCTGAAGGGGGCGGGGCTTTTATTGAGGCGCCGTTAATCATGTTCTCTCCATCTCGCAGTACTCCCAGATGAGAGACGAACTCTTCAAGTCCAACATGGTTTGTTCCTTCATCATGCTGCTGCTGCTGATGGCTGTCCAGGCGCTAATCCCCGCCCCACGGTACACCTGTCATCTACCTGTCTGTCTACCTGTCATCTACCTGTCTGTCTACCTGTCATCTACCGATCTGTCTACCTGTCATCTACCGATCTGTCTACCTGGCATCTACCTGTCTGTCCACCTGTCTGTCTACCTGTCATCTACCTATCTGTCTACCTGTCTGTCTACCTGTCTGTCCACCTGTCTGTCTACCTGTCATCTACCAATCTGTCTACCTGTCTGTCTACCTGTCTGTCCACCTGTCTGTCTACCTGTCATCTACCTGTCTGTCTACCTGTCTGTCTACCGATCTGTCTACCTCTCATCTACCGATCTGTCTACCTGTCTGTCTACCTGTCTGTCCACCTGTCTGTCTACCTGTCATCTACCGATCTGTCTACCTGTCTGTCTACCTGTCTGTCCACCTGTCTGTCTACCTGCCATCTACCGATCTGTCTACCTGTCTGTCTACCTGCCATCTACCGATCTGTCTACCTGTCTGTCTACCTGTCATCGACCTGTCTGTCTACCTGTCATCTACCGATCTGTCTACCTGTCTGTCTACCTGTCATCTACCGATCTGTCTACCTGTCTACCTGTCTGTCTACCTGTCATCTACCGATCTGTCTACCTGTCTACCTGTCTGTCTACCTGCCATCTACCGATCTGTCTACCTGTCTGTCTACCTGTCATCGACCTGTCTGTCTACCGATCTGACTCCCTGTCTGTGTCCCTGTCATCTACCGATCTTTCTACCTGTCTGTCTACCGATCTGTCTACCTGTCTGTCTACCTGTCATCTACCGATCTGTCTACCTGTCTGTCTACCTGTCTGTCTACCTGTCATCTACCGATCTGTCTACCTGTCTGTCTACCTGTCTGTCTACCTGTCTGTCTACCGATCTGTCTACCTGTCTGTCTACCTGTCTGTCTACCGATCTGTGTACCTGTCTGTCTACCTGGCACTATAATATGTATTTAATAACTGTTGTGTCTCTGATATGTTGCTCAGGTTTTTTCCGATGGTGGCTCAGTTCGTGGTCGGTGGCAGCATTTACTTCCTGCTCCTGCTGCTGACTCTGGGGGAGGAGTTTAAGAGTTGCCCCGCCCCTCTGCAGTCCCTCTGCTGCTGGGTTCACGAAACCAAGCGCGCCCGCACACTGCTAACACTCACCGCCATCGCTGTCAACTTCGGAGTCGCCTCCTCAGACATCGTGAGTCTGATTCAGTTGTATTGTTTATCCTGTTGAAGCAGCATTGACCTGAATAATACTTATTGAGAGGTGGAGGAAGGAACCATCCACCAAATGGTTGAAGGCAACTTCTTGTCTTTATGAAAACATGTTGACCTGACCGACACCAACGAAGAGATGAAGGTAACAAGCAAAGACAAAACCAAACTGTGCTGGTTTAAAGCAACACAACACAAATGCCCCCAAAACAGAAGCTGACGAATACAAGATAAACATCGTCAGAGTGAAAGTATTGACACAGCATGCTGTAAGGTTGCCTGTTAAGGTGGCAACTCTTTAAAAGTTGTGCATCAAATCATCAGTAAACTTTCTCACTTCCTTTCTTCTGTCCTTGTTTCCTCCAGCTGTGGTGTGATTCATCAGAGGTTCACATCAACAACAGTGACTCTCTGCCAGCTCCGCCCACCTCCACCTGGGCTGACATCAACATCTGCAAACATCCAGAGGTGAGCGTCAACACACAAACAATACGTCAGCACATAAACCTTATCTTATCTTTCTTATGCCGACGATAAAATGATTGTTAATGAATGGCCGTCTCTGTTTACAGTACATGGTGCTGAGCGGTGTGGTTGCCATGGTTACCTGTGCCGTGTTCCTCAGGTTGAGTTGCGTGTTGAAGCTGGCCGTCCTCCTGCTGGCTGCCGCCCTCTACACCTACCTCATAGAGACACAGAGGTGACCTCATAGAGACTCACGATGACCTCACAGAGACACACGATGACCTCACAGAGACACACGATGACCTCACAGAGACACAGAGGTGACCTCATAGAGACTCACGATGACCTCACAGAGACACAGAGGTGACCTCATAGAGACTCACGATGACCTCATAGAGACACAGAGGTGACCTCATAGAGACTCACGATGACCTCACAGAGACACACGATGACCTCACAGAGACAGAGGTGACCTCATAGAGACTCACGATGACCTCACAGAGACAGAGGTGACCTCACAGAGACAGAGGTGACCTCACAGAGACACAGAGGAGACCTCATAGAGACACACGATGACCTCATAGAGACTCACGATGACCTCACAGAGACACACGATGACCTCACAGAGACACAGCGGTGACCTCATAGAGACACACGATGACCTCACAGAGACACAGAGGTGACCTCATAGAGACAGAGGTGACCTCATAGAGACTCACGATGACCTCACAGAGACACACGATGACCTCACAGAGACAGAGGTGACCTCATAGAGACTCACGATGACCTCACAGAGACAGAGGTGACCTCACAGAGACAGAGGTGACCTCACAGAGACACAGAGGAGACCTCATAGAGACACACGATGACCTCATAGAGACTCACGATGACCTCACAGAGACACACGATGACCTCACAGAGACACACGATGACCTCACAGAGACACACGATGACCTCACAGAGACACAGAGGTGACCTCATAGAGACTCACGATGACCTCACAGAGACAGAGGTGACCTCATAGAGACTCACGATGACCTCACAGAGACAGAGGTGACCTCATAGAGACTCACGATGACCTCACAGAGACAGAGGTGACCTCACAGAGACACACGATGACCTCACAGAGACACACCTTATATCAATAATTATCTATTATTTAATAATTACTCTTTTTTTAAACACTGTTGTGTCCATCAGGTCTCACCCCCTTTGCAGGAGGGGGGTGTGTGTTGTTCTCATGGTGATGTTTGTGGTCGCTGTCGTCTACAACAGCAGACAGGTGAGTTCTACCTGAGCTCTGTAAATTGAACTGTTATTGACCTTTAAAACAGAGGGACATTTTGTCATCCTGATCTTCTGTATTCTTCTTCGTTGGTAGATGGAGGCGACGGCGCGGCTCGACTTCCTGTGGCGTCTCCAGGCGAGGAAGGAGGTGGAGGACATGAAGGAGCTGAGGGAGCACAACGAGTGTCTGCTGCTCAACATCCTGCCGGCCCACGTCGCACAACACTTCCTGGAGAGAGACCGCAATGATGAGGTACCTGCCACCAGACACGTGTGTGTCTGTCACTGTGTGTATCATGGTGATGACTCTGTGTGTGTGTGTGTGTGTGTGTGTTCACAGGAGTTGTACTCACAGTCCTACGAGCGAGTTGGCGTCCTCTTCGCCTCGCTGCCAGGTTTCACCGCCTTCTATGAGCAGAAGGAGCTCATTCATCAGCCCGTCGAGTGTCTCCGCCTCCTCAACAACATCATCACCGACTTCGATGAGGTCACAAACACACACACACGCGCGACTAATGATTTTGGTTCTCAGATGTAAATAATGTTTGTTGACGTCAGCAAGAGGAAATTTTTCTTGTCACAATAAAACAATCATATGGATGAAAGATGTTTGGTAAAATGATCAATAGCTAGTTAATAAGTAAATCATTTTCTGTCTGTCTGTGCAGCTGCTGGATGAATGTTTCTTCCAGGAGGTGGAGAAGATTAAAACCATCGGCAGCTCGTACATGGCAGCTTCTGGCCTCTCACCTGACCGACAGGTGAGCAACACAACACCTCAGATTAAAGCTCACAATACATTTGAAGTCTTCCAGCAACATACTGGCTGTCGTTCATCTCTTGATTGGCAGATTTTTAATTTGAAATGGTTGAAAGTGTAGAACTGATTCTAGCTAAAAGTTTAAACTGATTGGACAATGAAGACCTGTTGATTATTCACAGCAAACAAAACCTGAAGTATGTTGACGTGATGTCACATCACCAGTAAACATCAGCCTGTTTCTTCTCTGCACCTCGACAGCTACAGATTAACGTCCTTCTCCCATGATGCTTCACTTCTGTCTCCCTCCCTCAGGACTGTGAGGACGGCTGGCATCACCTCAGCGAGCTGGTTCTGTTCGCTCTGGCCATGCAGGAAACACTCAAACACATCAACTCTCACACGGGAAACAGCTTCGCGCTCCGAGTCGGTGCGTAGTGACTCTCTTCATTCATGCATCATCTTCATCATCTGACATTTTGTTTTCATCAAATTAAAGACGTTTACAATTGATTTCCCAACCACGACCTCATGACATCATCTGCAGGTATCGCTCACGGCCCGGTGATCGCAGGCGTGATCGGTGCCACCAAACCTCAGTACGACATCTGGGGTCTGACGGTGAACATGGCGAGCCGGATGGAGAGCACCGGAGTCAGCGGGAGGATCCAGGTGAGGACGCCGCGCTGCAGGTGTGTTTGTGGGTTTATAACATGGTTATAACTGAACTCCTCCCCCATCAGGTCCCAGAATCCACCAGCTGCATCCTGGTGGAGCGAGGATTCCTACGGCAGCTCAGAGGGAACATTTATGTCAAAGGCATCAGTGAACGCCACGGGAAGGTGACACACATTTCATGACGTTGATGATGCGTTACTGTACGTGACACCTGAACTATCGTTACCACATTATTACACAGGTATCACTGTGTTGTTGTTTGTCCCTTCAGGTTCGCACGTATTTCGTTGGCAGTCGCGAGGAGCGATCCAGCTTCACGGAGCGCGGCGGTGGGCGGGGCTTCAGTCTGAACAGGAACACACTGGGAGCGGTGGTCTACAGTCTGGTTCAGGCCAGAAAGAGAGATAAACTGATGGAGGAGAACGGAGGATTCCACCTGGTGGAGGCATCGTAGACAGGTGTGAACTCTCAACAGAACTGCAGCGTTGAGTTAGTGAACAGAACCCCAACAGAGGAGCAGGCGGGCCTGATCATCGGATCAGAACATCTTCCTCTGTGGATCCAAAGTGTTTCTGTTGTGTTACTGTAGTCGTGAACATCAGACTAAGATGATCGACCTCTGCAGACCTTCAACACCTCCTGATCTGATCACCTGTCGAGCAGGAACCAGCAGACTCCTCCCACAGGAAGAAGTTCTGATGGACCTGGAGTCAGTCTGAGTTCCCCAGAACCAGAAGAAAAGTACCAGCAGGTGGAGACGTTTGTGTACGATGTTTATCTGAACACTCACATGTCGTTGTGTGAAGAAAATTGTCATTTTTGTGATTTTTATAAATGAATAATTATTGTAGATTAAGATGATTTTTTTTTAACTCACTGGATTCAAAACAAAAAAAAAAACCTGTTTTTAAATGTATAAATTTACAGAAATGTAGTTTTTCCAGGCTGCCACAGAATAAACCAGCAGGTTTCACTTTGTAGGATTTCATGTGTGAGTTGGCAGACGAAGTGCTTCACCATGATGAAATGTGTTTACTGGTGATAAAGAAACTATTGTGTTTACGTTCTGTAAGAAACATGAGGTGGTGAAGAGGACTGATGACAGTCAGGTCATGTTAGAGGATGAAATAAAAATGATAAAAACAGTGGACTGTGGTGAGTCTTTCCAGCAGCACATGAACGCATCTCTGCAGGTGTCATGTGGTTACAACAATGCTGCGTTCAATGTCTCTGGTTGCAGACTCAACGCTCAAAAGTTCCTTAAATAAACCAAACTTTTATTTATTTAAACTGATACCTGATAAAAACAAAAGTTCCTCAGATACCGTCTGATTTAAAAAAAAAAATGTTGAACAAACTGCTCGAATAAAAGAAATAGTTTAATATAAAAAACAACTCAGGTTTTGATGTGTGTTTTTTTTAGAAAACACCAAGTTAGAAGAGTTTTACAGAACATGAACATGAATGTGAAATCTGTTGGAGCTGATCTGAGACCAGTCCCTCCCGCAGCGACACGGGCGCGTGCTTAGCGCGCCACCTAGTGACGGGCGCCAAACATGCGGCGAGAAAAATGTATAATTAAAATTATAATGGCTGTTTATTTTCTACAGTTTTTGCCTTCTTTCCAATACTTTGACATAAAAAATAAATTAACATAAATAAAAGAAATGAAGATCTGACGTATGCTCTCATGTTACGGTCACAACATGCTAGCGGCTGCGTGTCGACGGTGACAGTTGGTGGAAAATGAAACGACAGAAACCATCTGGACTCCAGAAAGCTCTGAAAAGAAGAGCAGGAGAGACGTGCGAAGGAGGAAGTATGTCATTTTGATTGTATATTGTTGTAATTCACCGAGCATTCGTGATATAGTGATGCTAACTAGCAGTAGCATCATGTCGCCGTACCAGTAAGCTAACGTTAAACAGCCAAGACCGGTTCGGACCGGTTCGGACTGCCCGAGTTTTGGATTAGTTTTAACTTTGCTGTCAGGTTACAGTACTATGAAATGCAGTTTCACATCTAACCAGAGAACGAAGCCGTGAAGTGCTGAGTCACATCAACATGTGGACTGTACAGACTGAGGTGCTAAACATGAGCAGAGATGGTCACAAGCTACACACTGACGGAAGACTGTATCAGAACAGTAGAGCATAATAATCTTAATAATCATAGTAATAATAAATGATATATACAGCTAGCATTATGTTGAGAGCTGTGAGAAAGATTGCACTGTGACTTGTGTGACATAAGTGTGAAGTATCATTCTTACTCTATTCACTTGGGGTGAATTTAAACTTTATTAGTTTATTTTGTATATCATACTTTGATGAATAGGTTATAAATCACATTTCGCATTTTGCACACAATGTTTTATTGTTAGTTTAATTTTTGGTTTTGATTCTTTATTGTGCACTTTGTGTTGTCAGATGTTGCACTGATTCATTTGCACATATTGTTATTTAGTTTGGATTATCATTGTTAAATAAATGTTAAACTCTTTGGACATGAGTACTGATGACATCAGTAAAGCTCGCCTAGGACCGCCCCTGTGTGTGTGTGTGTGTGTGTGTGTGTGTGTGTGTGTGTGTGTGTGTGTGTGTGTGTGAGCTCATCAGCTGTTAATTTTCTCACACTTTGTTTTTCAGAATCAAAACACTTCTCCAACAAATCCTGAAAGAACCAAAACTTTTTTCTAGAACTCCTGAAGAATTTAAATGTTAATAGGTTTAAAGTTCTGTCTGACTTCCTGTAGAACCTGCAGAACCTGCAGAACCTCACTGAACCACTGGACTCATCACGTCTTCACTTCTTCTTCCTTCAACAACACGACCTTAAGAAGCCGACCGGCCCCTGCCGACCCACTCCGACTGACACCAGAACAACAACGGGCAGATTGTCCAGTTCTGCTCTGTGACGCGGCTGGAATCCATTCACCTCCAGGACACGTCACATGAAGAGCAGGCGGGCCGACACTCAGCGAGGCCTGAGAGCTTGTAGCTTTCAGTACTTGTTATAGTTTTGCTGCAGTTTAACTTCCTTTGTTGTCCTTTGATTTTAGATATAATTTTTACTGACATATTTTGAAAACAACATAAAACCAACAAATACTTTTAAAAAAGAAATTATTATTATTATTATTATGATGTTGTTGTTGTTGTTGTTATTTATTTTTTGTTCTGTTGCTCCTCATGATAAAGTGTCACAGGACCTGGACCTGGGCCTGGGCCTGGGCGTGGGCCTGGACCTGGACCTGGACCTGGACCTGGACCTGGGCCTGGACCTGGGCCTGGGCCTGGGCCTGGGCCTGGACCTGGACCTGGGCCTGGACCTGGACCTGGACCTGGGCCTGGACCTGGGCCTGGGCGTGGACATGGGCCTGGGCCTGGGCCTGGACCTGGACCTGGGCCTGGACCTGGGCCTGGGCGTGGACATGGGCCTGGGCCTGGGCCTGGACCTGGACCTGGGCCTGGACCTGGACCTGGGTGTGGACATGGGCCTGGGCCTGGGCCTGGACCTGGACCTGGACCTGGGCCTGGGCCTGGGCCTGGACCTGGACCTGGACCTGGGCCTGGACCTGGACCTGGACCTGGGCCTGGGCCTGGACCTGGACCTGGACCTGGGCCTGGACCTGGGCCTGGACCTGGACCTGGGCCTGGGCGTGGACATGGGCCTGGGCGTGGACATGGGCCTGGGCCTGGGCCTGGACCTGGACCTGGACCTGGGCCTGGACCTGGACCTGGGCCTGGACCTGGACCTGGGCCTCGGGCCGACACATGACTGTGGCTCAGCGTGATGTGAGGCGCTGCATCATGTAAACACAAATGAGCAGCTGAGCGGTGACCTTCGACCTCTCTGTGAATGATCAGCCTCAGTACAGTTAGTCTATCTAGGGTCAAAGGTCACAGCTGATCCTTCAGCTCTCTTCACTCAGAGAACACAAAGAACTCTCTTCACTAATAATCAGTCATTTCTTTACTGATTGATTGATTGATTGATGTGGGAAGCTTCCAGGTGACGTTGGATCCTGGACGTCAGACTGGACCTCGGGGAGGAGGGTCCTCAGACAGACCCGCCTCCCTGCAGAGGATCCTCCTCCTCCTCCTCCTCCTGAGTCCGGATCAGTACAGTCAGACATCCAGAGAGGACTAGACGACCGACACCATGAGGGAGACCAGCGTCACCATGGCCGATACCAAGACCCGGCCCGGGTCCACGTCAGACGAGCTCATCTTCTTTGTTAATGGGAAGAAGGTAAAAAATAGCTCATTAATAATTAAATCAGCTACTTTTTAAATGGAGTTCTGTACATCTGTGGAAGATTGGCATGATATTCACACGTTTACACTGTTTAATACTGACTTCATGTGAATGCACACAAATTTTTACCTTCATTAATGTTTGTTCAACAAACAGTATCACAAGTTACTGATAACTGAGCAGAATGAGGCAGAACGTCTGAGAGCAGAACATGTGAGAATGTGGAACAGAGTGAATGTTCCAGTTTAAAGAGATTTAAGATATAAAGAAATATAAAGAGGCATCAGACATCAGACTGAACACAGATCAGCCGTCATGAACAGATCATCAATTCTAAATGGCTCAAACAGTCGTAATCAGTAACTGTGGTCCAGTTCCAATCAGCCTTCAGGAGTTGTTGATTAGTCAGAACAAAACTGAAATGATTGATCCTGAAGGTCTTTTCTCTCCGTGTCCACATGTGGAGAGGCAAAGTTCTGTTGTTCTGTTCTGTTTCTACATGTGAAACATCCAGACACACTCAATCTGTGCTGGACCTTCAGCAGCGACATGTTCTGGATTCGATGTACTCAGGATTCTGTTCGGACCTGGCGGTTCTCGTCAGAGACAGAAACGGACCGACTCTTGATTTAATCATTTATTTACATTCTTTTATTTTTGCGTTTTCAGATTGTTGAGAGAAACGCAGATCCAGAGACGACCCTGCTGACATACCTGAGGAGGAAGTGTAGGCACACACACACACACCCACACACACACACACACACACACACATGCTGTGTTTGGACTTTAAATGAGTGTTTTTCTGAATGGAGTTTGGTTTATTGGTGTTCCCATAAAAACCACAACAGGCTGTGAGGTCGTTGACCGTCTGTGAGATAACAACCAGCAGGTCAAAGTCAAAACCCTCCTCAGATCCTGGATCAGATCCTGGATCAGATCCTGATGAGTGATGTTAATGTTTGAGTGAACTGCTCCTTTAAATGCCATTTACTGATTTACAGTATAATTTACAGTTTAGTCTTTAACAGGACGGCTGGAGATGTTCGTGCCTCACCGTGTGTGTGTGTGTGTGTGTGTGTGTGTGTGTGTGTGTGCAGTGGGTCTAACAGGCACTAAGCTGGGCTGTGCTGAGGGCGGCTGTGGAGCCTGTACTGTGATGCTGTCCAGATACCAAACACACTCTCAACAGCTGATGTATCCTTCAACTGTGTGTGTGTGTGTGTGTGTGTGTGTGTGTGTCAGCTGCAGTCATGTGCTCTCATCTGACGTCTGATGGTAACAAACTGATTTCACAGCTGATTGAATGAATGTCTGAACGCTCTTTAACTCCGACTCGGTCACTTTGCCGTTAACGCCTGTCTCGCCCCGCTCTGCTCCCTGCACCTGGTCGCCGTGACGACGGTGGAGGGCATCGGCAGCGTGGCGAGGAAACTACATCCTGTGCAGGTAACACACACACACACACACACAGTGTTAAAGCAGGGTTGACAGATGTGTGTCCACTAGAGGGCAGCAGAGCTCAGAACCAGCTGAAGAACAGAATCACGTCCTTGTTCTGATCCTGTTTCAGGAGCGCATCGCGAAGGCTCACGGCTCTCAGTGTGGCTTCTGTACTCCGGGTATCGTCATGTCCATGTACGCTCTGCTCAGGAACAACCCCAAACCCAACATGTCTGACGTGGAGGAGGCCTTCCATGGTACTGCCAGAGACGGATCAGCACCGCCGATCAGATGTTCAAACATCTGTTCAGACGATTAAAGACATCAGAACACTAAGAAAATCATCTGTTTCTGTTCAGGAAATCTGTGTCGCTGCACCGGATACAGACCCATACTGGAGGGGTACAAGACCTTCACTGTGGTGAGACACACACACACACACACGCACACACACACACACACACAGAACCAGAACCAGAACCAGGATGAGACCCAACAGTTTAGCAGCAGAAATAAACCAAACAACTCACTCTCTGACGACTGTAAACAGGTTTGACAGGATGTTGATGTAATCAGATTACTTTGTGTGTTTCCAGGAGGGGGGGTGCTGTGGTGGCCGGGGGCGGGACAGTGGCTGCTGTATGGCCAATGGGAACGGAGCTGAGACAGACGCTGATGTAAGTTTCACATCATGATATTCACTCCGGCCACTGGAGGCCGCCGCCTCACAGGAAGTGAACATGTTTGTCTTTCACAGCCACGTGTTTCATGTGTCCGTTTCCACGCAGGAAGCCACGACTCTGTTCAACACGGCAGACTTCGCGCCCTTTGACCCCACACAGGAAGTCATCTTCCCTCCCGAGCTCATGGTGACCACACACACGACCCGACGCAGCAGCATCACGTAGAAGAAGAGTCCAAACTATCATGTGTTGGCCTGAAGTCACTCAGTTTAAGATGATTCACTGCTCAGATATAAAGCAGAGCTTCTCAAACTTCCCCTCATACATGAAACATGATTTATATTCAGTCAGACTTGATGATTATTTTTGACGTTCACTGTGATTTTCTGTCCATGAGTTTACGTTTGAATCAGAGAAACATTCCTGAGAGTCTTCATGTTTTACTTCTCTTCAGTGTCAACAGACTCTAGTGAAAGACTGCTGACAAGAAGTGATGCTAGCTGACTGGACAAATGTTGAATGGAGACTATTTATGCATCCCTCAAGGCATTATGGGAACTGTAGTTTTTGTTATTAACCTTTATTTATACAGGTAAGGTCTCATTGAGACCCAGGGTCTCATTCACAAGAGAGACCTGTTCCAGGTAGGCAGCAACTAAACACAAAGTTACAGACTAACTGAACACACAGGAGACACAACACAGAACACAAACATTAAAGTAGTAGAGTACAAACTACAAAGTTGGCTGGTTAAGTACATGTGCAGACCCCCACAGACCGTCTCATCAGCCTTCCTACAAGCAGTTTGAAGTCCCCTAAAGGAATAAAGCTGCACAGCTTCAGCCTCTGCTGGAGAATGTTGCAGGTTGCAGGCGCAGCGCAGGAGAACGCCTTCTTGTCAAGTTCAGTACGGATGGACGGGATGAGTCCAACTGTAGTACAACAAATAATACTAACAGTTTAAAAGTTGTTGTTTCACTTTCCTCCCGTGTAGTCTCTGACCAAAGGTCAAAGGTCGGGCTCCCTCTGTTTCCATGGCGACAGGATGGTGTGGCTGCAGCCCGACAGTCTGGACGAGTTCCTGCGACTGAAGTGGGAACATCCAGAGGCCCGAGTGGTGGTGGGAAACACCGAAGTGGGTCAGTCTAACCCTCATTCATTCCTTTAATAAATCTCCTGTTCACTGACTCACCTGTTCACTGACTCACCTGTTCACTGACTCACCTGTTCACTGACTCCCTGCTGTGCTTGTAGGTATCGAGGTGAAGTTTAAGAACATGGTGTATCCGGTCATCTTGGCCCCGACCTTCATCCCTGAGCTGAACGCAGTGACTCACACTGCAGACGGTGAGCACAGACACTCTGATAAAACACTCACAGCACTTTGATCACGTGACTAAACCTTGTGTGTCTTCAGGCGTCGTGTTCGGGGCAGCGTGCACGCTCAGCCACATGGCGGCGGTGCTGAGGCAGGCCGTGGAGACTCTTCCTCCTCATCAGACTGAAGTCTTCCTCGCCGTCCTGGAACAACTGCGCTGGTTCGCTGGACTGCAGATACGCAACGTAGCGGTGAGTTCACAGTCCATAAATCATCTCTGTGTTGTATATTTACCTTGTGCTGTGTTCACTGTCACATGCATCTGTGGTGCTTTTGTGTTTTAAGGCTGTTGGCGGAAATATCATGACAGCGAGCCCCATTTCAGACCTCAACCCAGTTTTTATGGCAGCAGGCTGCAAACTGACAGTGATGGCCAAGGGTAACACACACACACACACACACACACACACACACGGTCACACATACTTCTGACTGATTGGATCAGTTTCGTCCTTAAAATCCTCTAAACTGCTCAAATTCTTAATTTCCGTACTTACTGTGAAGTTCAGTCCAACATGAGTCACTTCCACTGCTTCAGCTTTATTTCACGGTTCTGTTTCATCTCTTTAAAGTCATGTTTCTGGACATGTGATGTAAAGTCAGGAACCCGGAGAAGATATGTGTGAAAACTCATTGTCATGGTGCGTTTACTGGCACCATGTATATCAGGAGGCGTTCAGGTGACCATTAATCTCAGTGTTGCATCTACAAACAGCTGAGTCACTGTGTCTGCCTGTAAACACTCGTTATATAAGAACCTTGAAACTTTAGCGCTGATAATAGACATTATGCTAGCCTCTAAACTGTGTGCTGACCTTTGACCCCTCCTCTTCATGTCTGTCTGTCTGTATGTCAGATGGCCGTCGCGATGTTCGGATGGACGACAGTTTCTTCACAGGCTACAGGAAGACGACTCTTCGCCCGCAGGAAGTTCTTCTGTCCATCGAGATCCCGCACAGCAGGAAGGTAGAAACGTGTCACAGGTCGGGATCGTCCACGTCTGGACACCCTCTCTTACGTTTCTGTTTGTCTTCTTCAGTCTCAGTTCGTCTCCGCCTACAAACAATCGCCCCGCCGCGAGGATGACATCAGCGTCGTTACTGCAGCGATGAGCGTCACCTTCACTCCAGGGTCCGATGTGGTCGAGGACTTGAGGCTGAGCTACGGCGGCATGGCGGCCACCACGGTGCTGGCGAAGAAGACGGCGAACAGACTGCTGGGACGGTAACAGACGCTGATTACATGTGAGAATAAGAATTACAGGAAGACAGGAAGTCACACCCTATGATGTCATGCAGGCGGTGGGGGGAGGAGCTACTGCAGGAGGCGTGTTCCTCACTGGCTGAGGAGATGAACCTGGACCCCTCGGTGCCGGGCGGCATGGTGACATACCGCAGAACTTTGACCCTCAGCCTCTTCTACAAGTTCTACCTGTCGGTGCTGCAGAAGCTCCGAGCGCAGGTCGGTTCTGGTTTCACTCCCGAGGTTCTGTTGTCTGAAGCGGTTGGTCCTGCTAGCTTAAAGTATAACGTACGTTTGTGGATTCAGGATGTAAATCTGTTGGATGGGAGAGAGGAGAGAATAATTTTTAGTTATAATTAGATTGGACGTGTTGTATTTATTGAATATGTTAATACTTTAATTTCTTAAAATAAAAGCTGGTTCTGGAATAATGAGTCAACACGAACAAACACTGTGAGTTCTCCTCCTGTCGGTGAGCGGCTCCAGGTCAGATCCAGAATGTGACCCGGATGTTTGTTCCTCCAGCAGGTCTGGATCTGCAGACAAGACTCACGTCTGAGTTTCTGCAGAAACGAAGGCTTTGATTCAGTAACTATCTTTGAAACATAAACTTTCATTTGTTTGGTTTTCACGGAGTCTGTTGATCTGGTTCACTGTTCAGGGTGTGGATGTGGACGAGGTCCCGTCAGACTGCCTGAGTGCTGCAGAGATTTACCATCCGGAGACTCCGTCCAGCGTTCAGGTCTACCAGGTACGACGTCACCTGGCAGGTTGTTGTCATGGTGACTGAGATTCACCACAAGTCTTTTAATTAGCTGGATGTTTTTAGCTTGTTAACAAGGTCACATTCCCAGTTTTAACATCACACGTGTCCTCCAGGCGGTGCCAGAGGGGCGGAGCCAGGACGATGCGGTGGGCCGTCCCATGATGCACCTGTCTGCTTTGAAGCAGGCGACGGGCGAAGCGGTTTACTGCGATGACGTGCCGCTGTACGAAAACGAGCTCTACCTGGCGCTCGTCACCAGCAGCAAAGCGCACGCTAAGATCCTGTAAGACACAACACACACTCACACACCCGTACAACACACACCCGTACAACACACACCTGTCCCGTCTAACCCAGGTGTGTGTCTCAGCTCTGTAGACACCTCTGCAGCAGAGTGTATGCCCGGCGTGGTCTGCTGCGTGTTCGCTGATGACATTCCCGGCAGTAACGCCACCGGACCGATCGCGTACGACGAGACCGTCCTCGCTCAGCAACAGGTGTGTTTCTGTTCTTCTGGCCAATCAGGTGGCTCTGTCAGGTTCAGGCTGATGATGTGTCTCTCCTCTCTGTAGGTGACCTGTGTGGGTCACATCATCGGTGCCGTCGTGGCCGACACTCAACTTCATGCTCAGAGAGCCGCCAAAGCTGTGAGGGTTCAATACGAAGAGCTGCAGCCAGTCGTCACCATCCAGGTGAGACAGGAAACACCTGGACTGCTGAGGACAACACCTGTGTCCACATTTAGGTGTAACATAGTGTCGAGTTATGTGATTTGATTTGTATAATATAACTAAAGGATTTCTATTCTGTACGGTGGCCTTATTAGGACATGTAAGAGTTTGTTTTACATAGAAAGAAAAGTCATAAAACTTTCACTCTAAAGCTAATATTAGCATGCTAACATACAACATTAGCATGCTCACAATATAAGCATGCTAACATAATGTTGCTGACATGCTAATGCATAGTAGAACATATATATTTTAGCATTATTAGCACATTGTTAGCAGCACTTTATGGCCATTACACACAGAACTTTGAATTGTACTCACCTGGAAATGAATCTGTTCCCGACAGGAAGCCATCGCTGCCCAGTCCTTCTATCAGCCAATCAGAACCATCCAGAAGGGAGACCTGGAGGCGGGGTTTAAACAGGCCGACCACATCCTGGAAGGTAGGATTGTCTGTGTGGTTTCTCCTGATTCCAGCTGATCAGCGGGTATTGATCATGTATTGATCACTGACAGGTGAGATGCACATTGGAGGTCAGGAACATTTCTACCTGGAGACAAACGTCACTCTGGCTGTTCCGGGAGAAGACGGCGAGATGGAGCTCTTCGTTTCTACTCAAGCTGCCTGCAAAACACAGGTAACACTAATCCTGTGTACGCTGCAGGTGCTTCTACTGTATCTGCTGCGTATTTCAGCAGCTACTGACACTCTGTCTCCGTCAGTCGCTGGTGGCGAAGGTGTTGGACATCCCTGCTAACAGGGTGGTGGTCCGGGTGAAGAGGATGGGCGGAGGCTTCGGGGGGAAGGAGAGCCGGACGACCATGTTGTCCACTGTGGTCGCCGTGGCAGCAAACAAGTACGTCTGACCGTCGTGTCGTGTTAGAGCCTCTTATTTTGAAATGAAGTGTGAGTGTTGTGATTTCCTGTGTTGTGCTGTCAGGCTGAAGAGGCCCGTGAGGTGCATGTTGGACCGAGACGAGGACATGTTGATCACTGGAGGAAGACATCCGTTCTATGGAAAATACAAGGTGGGAGGTCGCCCCCTGCTGGGAGGGAGGGAGGGTGTTGTAGTTCTTCCTGTCAGTTAGTCATTCTTCTTCTTCTCTTGCTCCAGGTGGGTTACCTGAGCAGCGGTAAGGTCGTTGCTCTGGATGTGTCGTACTACAGTAATGCTGGGAACTCGATGGACCTCTCTCTGTCGGTGAGTATCGTTAAAACATCGAGTGTTTCTTCCTCTGCTGACGACATACTGATGTCATCACCTGTGTGCTCGATAGGTCATGGAGCGCGCTCTGTTCCACATGGAGAACTCGTACAGCGTGGCAAACGTACGTGGCCGTGGCTACCTGTGCCGCACCAACCTGCCGTCCAACACCGCCTTCAGGGGCTTCGGAGGCCCACAAGGAATGATGGTGGCTGAGAACTGGATGACGGATGTAGCTCAGAGCCTGGGCCGGCCAGCCGAGGAGGTACGTAGCTGGATGGATAAAGAGACGAACAGCTGTTGAATGTGCAGCGTCCAAACTGTGACTCCTCCTCCTGCAGGTGCGCAGGTTAAACCTGTATGTGGAAGGAGAGTCGACACCCTACAACCAGATCCTGGACCAGTTCACCTTGGACCGCTGCTGGGACGAGTGCCTGTCCCGCTGTGGATACCAGGAGCGCAGAGCCGCCGTCGACCTGTACAACAGGTGAACACAATCAATCAGTCTTTATTCATATATCGCCACACACAACAAAAGTCTCCACGTGACACACTGAGCTGGTCTAGAACTCACTCATGACCCAACACTTCACCTGTGAGCAGCACCTGGTGACAGAGGAGAGAAAAAAGTGCCTTTAACAGGCAGAAACCTCCAGCAGAACCGGACCCAGTGGTGGGCCGTCATCTGCAGAGGAATTCTGACAAAACACAAAACAAAAAATGTTTAACGAGAAATGTCAAAGTGAAATGTCTCTGTGTGTTTTCACTCTGTCAGACAGAACCGGTGGACTAAACGAGGACTCGCCATCGTCCCCACCAAGTTTGGCATCAGCTTCACTGCCGTCTTCCTCAACCAGGTCCAATCACAAAACAGTGAAGAACACACAGACGGTGGCGTCATAGTTCTGTTAGTCATCGTCTCTTTGTGTTCCAGGCCGGAGCTCTGGTCCACATCTACACTGACGGCTCCGTGTTGACGACCCACGGGGGGACGGAGATGGGACAGGGACTCCACACCAAGATGGTCCAGGTTGCCAGCAGGGTTCTGGGTATCCCCTGTTCAAAGATCCACATCTCAGAGACCAGCACCAACACGGTCCCCAACACCAGCCCCACTGCCGCCTCCGCCTCCTCGGACCTCAACGGAGCCGCTGTGCAGAACGCCTGTGAGATCCTCATGAAGCGTCTGGAACCGTACAAGACCAAGAACCCCAAAGGATCATGGGAAGACTGGGTGAGCCCTGATGGAAGCCCTCTCTGATAATTACCTCCTCAGGACATTCAGTGATTTTATTGATTTTCCATTTTGTTTCCATCTGTTTCAGGTGCGAGCAGCGTATTTCGACAGAGTCAACCTCAGTACGAGTGGCTTTTATAAGTAAGTTCACCGAGTGAGTCTCTGCTGGTGGAGAAAGTTCAGGACTGAGTCTCACAGTTTCCTGTTTGTCCATCAGGACTCCAGATCTGGGCTACGACTTTGACACAAACTCCGGCCGAGCGTTCAACTACTTCAGCTACGGAGTGGCGTGTTCAGAGGTGGAGATCGACTGTCTGACCGGAGCGCACAAGGTTCGGACAAACAAATGGTGATAACGGTGTACCACAAGGATCAATGTTCAGCTCCCTGTTATTTACAATAATCACATGATATCTTAGTTAGAAAACCAGACCTTAGACCCAGTCACATTCCACTTTTGAAGACATTAAAGTCTCTTTCATTGTCTGTTAGGCCTCGTCTCCACAAAGCTTTGTGTCTGTTCACGTATGTTGGAACTCCGTGATCTCGGAAGTTTCTGAAACTGGAAACAGGAAGTTAGCTGAAACGTATTAGCTCACTGAGTGATAAATGTAATGCAGCTGGATTTATACATTATTTGAAGTGAAAAGGTTGACGGCTAACTTTGGTAGCATGCATGCTAGCAGCATTGTTATTGTTATACTGAGTGCATGCTATCAAATGCTTTCCCTAAGATAGCTGATGTTAGTGAATACTCTCCTTTAGCCAACAAATATCAAATTATCCTGTTTGTTAGCAGACAAATCGTTCAAATTTCCATAAAGAACTGGAGCGGTTCTGAACTAAAATGACTTCAAAATGTCATAAATACTGTTTGCAGCCTGAACCAGCTCACTGTTCTGACACTGTCTGATACTATCAAAGGTAAACATCTGGAAATCATCCACCCAACATCCATCTAAACATTTTCATTATTTTCTTTGTTCTTTTGTAAAACAAAACAGTGCCGAAGGATTTATGTTTACAATTTCAACAGGGTTGATCAACAGGTTTTATATTATTTATAAAGTATATTATATCTCTGATTGTTGTATTTATTTATTGTGTTTGTGCTGTAGAACCTCAGCACCACCATCGTGATGGACGTCGGTCACAGCCTGAACCCAGCGATCGACATCGGACAGGTGAGAAGTCCAGGAAACGTTGAGGTGTGTAGATGTAGCTCCTGTAGCGCCGCCTGAGGTCCAGACCTCCTCTGTGTCTCTGCAGGTTGAGGGGGCGTTCATGCAGGGTCTGGGTCTCTTCACCCTGGAGGAGCTTCATTACTCGCCCCGCGGCGTCCTCCTCACTCGCGGTCCTGGTACTTATAAGATCCCGGCCTTCGGTGACATTCCGACCCATCTGACCGTCTCGCTGCTCCGCGACGCTCCAAATGAAAAGGCCATCTTTGCCTCCAAGGTGACGCTGCCGCCGCCACACAGAACAACTTCAACACATTTATTTCTTTGTGAGTTGTTTTCAGTTCAAACATTTTCTCTTTCTCCAGGCTGTTGGTGAGCCGCCTCTGTTTCTGGCAGCGTCAGTTTTCTATGCCATCAAAGATGCCATCAGCGCCAGCCGGGCGGAGTCTGGCATCAGCGGTCCCTTCAGACTGGACAGCCCCGCCTCTGCCGAGAGGATCCGCAACGCCTGCTGCGACCGATTCACCAAACTGGTACGAGCGCTTGTTCCAAATTCTGTCGAAATAAATACTGTATGCTAAAATAATACGGATGTCAGTAATTAGAGTGTCTGAAGTTGCAGAACAGATTTCCATCAGAATTTCTGAGAACTAGAGCTCAAGTTCAACCTGCTGACTGTTGTTCTGTTGCAGTGTCCTCCTGCTGAGCCCGGTTCTTTCAGCCCCTGGTCCGTTCAAGTGTAAGACGTTCAGCCAGAGAGAGAAAACTACAAAACTACAAAAACACCATGAGCCATTTTCTACACGCACAAGTTACAGTCACGGATCAGTTCCTCCCACCGGACGTGCTAATGATGCTAACTGCTGCTAGCTTGCGGTACATGTTAGCATCACGTTGTTTTGCATGATTGAATCGTACACTGTAAAAAATGTTACATGAAAAATTGATGTTGTTGTGGATGAATCGTCAGGTCTGTAATTATCGATTACAGTTCTGTTCTGTGAATTCAATAAAAGCTGTAGAAGCAGATTGACTGGACTGTCCCTGCGTGTGGTTCTGGGCGGTTCTGGGTGGTTCTGGCAGCTTCACAGTGAGGTGTGACAGCAGCCGGCCTCCCTGAACATCACGTCTGTGTTGATTGTGTGGTCAGAGTGTGAAGAATGAGAGTCACATGTCTGCAGCAGCGACCACACGACGTCCTGCACGTCTCAGTCTGAGCGCACGACGCCGCTGCAGCTTCAGGAGGCTGCTGGTTCTGATCGCTGGGATCCAGCAGAACCACGACTCACCGGACCGGTAAGTGTGTTTCCATCACAACACGTTAAATTGTACTGGAGTCAGGTGTACAACAGCCGGCAGGTTCTGGCCTGTATGTGGCTGCCATGTTTAATAGTTCTGTGTTTTAACTGTTACATGTTCTGTTCTTTGGTTCTGTCACATTCTGCTTTCTTCTGATGCAATCAGACAATTGGATCAGAACTCTGTAGATTCATCTTGTAACCTTTTTAACATTTGTTTGTATTTGTTTTTTCATGTTTGTCAGTATTTTCACGGCACCTTTTTAATATAATTTGTGCTTTTTTGTTTTTCTTATTTTGTTTTTGTGAAAGTTTGTCTTCTTCTGCTTGCTGATGTTTATGTAAATATTTATTTATATCAACATAAATATATATGCATATAGAATAAAGCCCGTCTGTTAAACTGGCTGCTGAGAAAAATATTTAATTGGCATTAAAGAAAATGTTTCCAACGATCAGCCGGTGGAGTCGATAGTTGAGTATTTTAGATGTATGTGTTTTTATTTTGGTGCCATTTGATTAAACCTCACACCACAGTGT
>NC_051062.1:15542721-15632721 GCF_904848185.1 Acanthopagrus latus
CCTCACGACGTTCAGCGACGCAGTGATGCGGTATGACGGACGTGATGACAGGAGTCTGGCTGTGGACGGCGTTCAGCGCAGAGTCAGTGTCTCTTTATCTCTCTGTCTTTATATTCATAATCAATAAGGTAATCAATAACTGTGTGCGATCCTAAGATGATGTCATCACTTTGACTGTGAGAGGATTCAGTCCTGTTAGTTTGACTGAAGGTGAATTACTGCATTATTAGTTTCTGCCACAGGAGGGCAGCAGAATGTCAGTTCACCTTCAGATAATCTACTTCCTGCCTCCCTACCTGCCTGTCTCCTTACCTGTCTGTCTCCCTGTCTGCCTCCCTACCTGTCTCCCTGTCTGTCTGTCTCCCTGTCTGTCTCCCTACCTGTCCGTCTCCCTACCTGTCTGTCTACCTGTCTGCCTGCAGCTGCAGTGCTGTGGGGTCTATAACTACACCAGCTGGTTCAGTTCTGTGTATTTCCCTGTCGGTGGCGTTCCTGCCAGCTGCTGCGTGACGTTCTCTGACTGCAGCGTGTCCGACCTGAAGAACGCCACGCTGGCTGCTCGCAAAGTCCACAACCAGGTCTGAAACACACGGACGGCAGGTGAATGTCAGGTACAGTCTTTCTCACCGGGTGGAGAGCAGATGGATTAATGAATCTGCGTCTGCAGGGCTGCTACGAGCTGGTGACGTCGTTCATCGAGAGCAACATGGGAATCATCGCTGGAGTTACCTTCGGCATCGCATTCTCTCAGGTACAACACCTGGACACACACCTGGACACACACCTGGACACACACAGCACCTGGACAGACTTCAACTGAACACTGCAAAAAACTCAAACTTTTTTTTTTCCATTTCTTGACTTTTTGCTCAGAATTCTTCTTTTGACATTTTTATAGATTTTTTTTACTTTTTTCCTAACAAGTTTGACATTTTTTTCTTAAATTTAAACATTTTTCTTTAAACATTTTTTTCCTAAAATAAAATGTTTTTATTCTTAAAATATTTTTTGTTTTTTAAAAAAAAAAAAATTCTTAAAATTAAATTGTTCCCAGAGTTCAAATTTTTGTTCTTGAAATTCCAACTTGTGTCTCACAGCTTGTCAGTTCGTACATTAGCTTTAGCTTTAGCTGGTTAAGGCTCTGTGACATCATAACCTCCTGTCTCTCCTCTCAGCTGATAGGAGCGTCTCTGGCCTGCTGCTTGTCTCGCTTCATCAACGCCAACCAGTACGAGATGGTTTGACAGGTAACACACACACACACACACACACACACACACACACACATTGTTGTTTTTCATCAGTTCTCACTGCTTCCTCTTTTCTTCCTGCTTCCTCTTTTCTTTCCTTTCTTTTACAGGAAAAGAGACACCAACACTCGTCACCATGGAGACCACCCCCCCCACACACACACACACACACACACACACACACTTCTTCTTGTATTTATTGTTGTTCTGTGTAGAAACTAGTGGTTCTGTGGTTCTGTGAGTTTCCAGCTTCTTGACTGTGATGTGCTGATTCTTGTCTGTGAGGCTTCAGGTCAGAAACAATAAATGAAACTGCAGTGAAACATAATAATAATAATAATAATAATAATAATAATAATAATAACAACAACAGAGATATTGATGATGTGTTTCATGTTTACTGAAGTATAAAAGTTCAGACGGCTTATTGATCTCGACTTCACGACGCTTCAGTCCAAACTGTTCACTGTGTTTGAGTTTATTTCACTTGATGTCCTGAATAAACGAGTGTGGAGGTCCGACAGTGTTTGATTTATATATATTATTATTATTATTACAGACAGTAACATGTTCACATCCAGGAGCAACACGTTCATATTAATAATGTTTACATGAGTTAATACCTCATTACTTCATCCTGTAGTATTCACTTAGTTATGTTCTGATTTGAATATTAATACTGGTGGATTAAATATAAATGATAGAAGTATGACTCATTTCAGTACAAGTTGTTTAATCGTAAAAATGTCAAGTTAAAAATATCCTCATGTTGACTTTTACTATAAAATATCATTTGGTAATAAAAAAAAATCTGAAACAAACAAATGAACTCATGAATGAATAAATGAATAAATAAATAAATAACTGTTCCTGAAGGGCGTTAGTAAAGTGACGTCATCACTCAGCTGGACTGCACGCTCCTGCTGTAACATTTTCCAGCGTTCGGCGTGACGTCGCATGGCCTGTCGGCCTGTGATTGGCTGTGTGCGGAGGTTCGGTCTCTTCCTGACAGTCTCCGCCCACACTCCGGCACACCGCCGCACACCGCCCGGACCTCCGTCCCGACCAGACCAGCGGCCCACAGGACCGACAGGACCGAGGAGCAGCGGCCGACACACGGTGAGCTCAGCCGGCACCGGGCGGGGGGAGCTAACGGTACCGGAGTCAGGTTCAGTGAGACGGACTGGACGGTACCACTCCCGGGTCACCAGGAGAGTTACACTGTTAGACCCGCGTTAATCCCGTACAACAGAACCGGAAACAAGCGCACCTTTCCGCTGTTTTCTGACTATGCCGGAACCGAACCACGTGCTGGGGGTTCCGTTATCGGACGTGTCGGGACTCCTCTTTATGTTCTCGTGTTTCTGTTCGACCCACATCCGTCAGTCGTGTTACACGGTTCCGTGAGGACGGACGTGATGTCCCCGCGGTGCCTCTCAGGGGGTCCGAACCGGAGGACGGTCACTCTTTAGCCCGGGATGGACCGGCGGCTCGGGGATGGGTGTGTCCGGTAATGGATGCCTGATCCCGGTGGACCGCTGGTTTACAGCTAAGCTGCTAAGCTAGCTGCTGATTAGCATCGTCTGTCCCACACTGTTAGCTCCGAGCTACATGTTAGCATCATGCGGCTAACGCTAACTGGAAGACAAATCATCCGCCAGAACACGTTCAGCACCGTTAGCTCGTCGGCTAATCGTTTAGCTGGTTTAGCCTGCTGATGCTAGCAGACAGAAGCAGCTGGAGACTTCCTGCTTCAGTGTGTGTGTGTGTGTGTGTGTGTGTGTGTGTGGCTCCAGTGATGACCCTCCATCTTTACACTTGTTACTCACAGGCTGAGACGGATTTACTAAAATTAAAAATCGGCCAAATGTTGAATGGAGTCTGGTCCTGTGTGATGTCATGAACTGTAAATGTGATCAGCTGATTGAAGTCACAGTTTGTGTTTGAGTCTTCTTCTCTCTGTTGAACTCAGCAGCCTCTCTCTTCTTCTGTGGTTGTGTCTCAGGTGAAGCAGTGGGCTGGCGTCCTCACTGGGACTCTCTGGGTGAAGCGACAGGTGAAGCGACAGGTGAAGCAGGTGGTCCATGGAGCTGTGAGTGCACCTGTGTGACCTGGTCCAGCTCTCAGAGCTCAGGAGCTGGTTAAGACCTGACCCAGGATCTGACTGCCGCTCCATAATAATCCTCTCAGGAGCATTAGCGGGCTAAGTTTGGCCGGACTGTGACGTCACCATGATGCAGATATCTGACTCCTACAACCAGAAGAACTCGCTCTTCAACGCCATGAACCGCTTCATCGGCGCCGTCAACAACATGGACCAGACGGTGATGGTGCCCAGCCTGCTGCGGGACGTCCCGCTGGACGACGCCGAGAATGTGAAAGCGGTGACCGCCGCCAACAGCAGCGCTGCCACCAACGGCGCCGCCTACTTCCAGCAGGACGGGGACATGTACAGCTCGTACGTGCTGCTCAAGTCCATCCGCAACGACATCGAGTGGGGCGTCCTGCAGGGCGAGGAGCGGCGGAAGGAGAAGGCGGGCGCAGCCGAGGTGTCGCGGCCGGAGGCGCAGGACGACGACCTGGAGAAAGAGTTTCACTTCCACCTGAACGGACTCCACGCGGTTCTGTCCAAACTGACGCACAAGGCCAACACGCTGACGACCCGCTACAAGGAGGAGATCGGCTGCAGGAACTGACGCTCACCTGGACGCCGGGTCAGGTGTTCTGACAGCAGCTGCTCATCAGGTCCAGTCTCAAAGTGCTGGTTCTGATGTTGGTTCAGTCCAAAGTCACAGAGCCAAATAAACTAACAAACGACGACTTGAGCGTGTATTATAATATGATCCAGAACTCATCGACCCGTCAGAGGTTCTGCAGCTGAACTCGGCGCCATCGTTCAGATTTATTTATTAATGTTCAGGGAGATAATTAGAATCATCCGGGCTGAACTCTGAACTCTGAACTGGTCCTTCCTGATTAAAAAACATTTGTTTGTTTGAATGATCCGTCAGAACCATCAGAACATAACTGAGTCCAGATTTCTGATGTTCTGTTGAGAAGGAGTTTTAATAAACAGTGTGATTTAAAACACGACATGAGTCTTTCCACATTTTTAGCTTTCAGGGAAGAATAAAGAGTAAAAGTCGCTGCCACACGGCCGAACGCATCACATGAGTCTATTGATCGTGATCAGCTGTTAATGAGGCTGATTATTGATCCTTCAACTTTCAGCAGCAGGTGTCTGATGTTCCGTCTGGATCATTGGACTGGACGAGTCTGACGGGTGATTTTATGAAATGTTGGTATAATTTGTAGCTGATGTGGAAACATCAGTTTGGTCGTTAGAAGCGTCTGAGGAACGTTTCTCCTCTGTTGGTCTGCTGGATGTTTTCAGGGTTCCTGTTCGTCTTTCTGTCACTATGCAAACAGTCGGCAGGTTAAAGTTCAGCAGGAAGCAGCCGCACAAACGGAAGATGATCCTCCAACCAGCGAGACTTTAACACCGAGGAGCTCCTGAAACTGTCTGTTTCTGTCTGTTTCTGTTTCTGTCTGTTTCTGTTTCTGTTTCTGTCTGTTTCTGTTTCTGTCTGTTTCTGTTTCTGTCTGTTTCTGTTTCTGTCTGTTTCTGTTTCTGTTTCTGTCTGTTTCTGTTTGTCTGTCTGTTTCTGTTTCTGTCTGTTTCTGTTTGTCTGTCTGTTTCTGTTTCTGTTTCTGTTTCTGTCTGTTTCTGTTTCTGTCTGTTTCTGTTTCTGTCTGTTTCTGTCTGTTTCTGTCTGTTTCTGTTTCTGTCTGTTTCTGTTTCTGTCTGTTTCTGTTTCTGTCTGTTTCTGTTTCTGTTTCTGTCTGTTTCTGTTTCTGTCTGTTTCTGTCTGTTTCTGTTTCTGTTTCTGTTTCTGTTTCTGTCTGTTTCTGTTTCTGTCTGTTTCTGTCTGTTTCTGTTTCTGTCTGTTTCTGTCTGTTTCTGTTTCTGTCTGTTTCTGTTTCTGTCTGTTTCTCTTTCTGTCTGTTTCTCTTTCTGTCTGTTTCTCTTTCTGTCTGTTTCTCTTTCTGTCTGTTTCTCTTTCTGTCTGTTTCTGTCTGTTTCTGTTTCTGTCTGTTTCTGTCTGTTTCTGTCTGTAGCTTCTCTGATGATGATCATTAATAACTCTCAGATTAATGAACGAGTGTTTCTTTGTGACCTGACGTCTCCCTCATAACTTCAGCTGAAACATCCTGAATCTGAAGAACTGGTGCTTGATGACATCATGAGTGTTTGGACCTTTGATTGGACGACCGTGTGTGAAACGATGATGTCACATTGATGCATTTTTCTATTTGACATCCAGCGATTAAAGGTTTTGATGAGTATTTTGGTGTTTTTCGTTCATTCTCAGATCAAAGTGAATTAATTACCACTAACAGATGAAATACAATAAGATACAGATCAAACATGGTTTTTATTATTTATTGATCCTGTATTGATCATTTATGAGCCAGATTAAAGCAGTTTAGGTGTTTATGTCACCATATAGACTGAGAACTTTGATATGTGTATTTTAAAGCTGATCACCTGATTTGAAAGTGTTTATCTTTTAGTTATTAAAGTGACGAACAGACTGATGATGAACTGTGTTAACGAGCTGCTCAGTTCAGCAGCTATTGAAAACTTGTTCCTGTGAATCAGACTGAGTTTGTTTTACTGTAAAATACAAATAATTCACATTTTTGTGACCAAACAGCAACACGAGTTCAGAACCTGACATGAATATTGTGAATGTGGATCAGATGTCAGTTCAGTGAGCCACTTTATAAACTGTGTGAAACTCTGTCTCTGACTCATTCTGCATTATTTGGCCCTTGTTGATAATTCAGCAGCTGTTCTACATGAAGAATGTTTTCCTGTGTGTCCGAGTGATGTTGGTGTTCAGCAGGAGGTGACAGATGTTGACACCGGGTCTGAGCCTCCTCTCGCTCCTTTCATTACAAACCAAGCCGCCATTTCTACTAATTCTCCACTTTGATTGACATCTTCCTTTAATTCACCTCAATACTGATGTTCAATACTTCACTTTCTCACAAGATCCCAGAAAAACACACCAACATTTTTCTCCTTGATGCAGTTTTTTAAAATCCTTTTTATATGTCTGTCACTCAGTGCCTGTTCTGTCTGAATGTACTTTTTACAAATGTTAAATAAAAACTTTCATTGAAAAAAAAAAAACCCCAAACACATTCCAGTGTGTCCTCCTCCTCCTCCAGCTTCTTCTTCGTTGGTTTGGGCAGCTCCTCCTGCTCCATGCTGTCTCTCTGCAGAGCACCAACAGACCCAACACATATCTGCAGGGGCAGAGCGCCCTCTGGTGGCTGCACACACACACTGCACTCTTTGCTCTCGTCCTCCTGTGAGCTCAGCAGGTGAAACCAGGGCTGCAGGTTTTCAGGTCGTGGGTGAAAACAGTGAAATGTGACAGAAACAAAGAGCAGCAGTCAGATCTGTTAGCTCAGTGTGATAGAAGCCTGGTTAGTAGTCCGGAGGTTGCGGGTTCAAGTCTTCTTTGGCTTCAATTATTATAATAGTCCGATTAAAAAGCTGAAAGTCAGCAGCGTCCAGAGAAGAGGTCCAAATGTGAAGTGGACCCTGTAGTACGGTGGGTTCAGTATCTGGCTGGCAGTCGGAGACATCAGGATGTTGGATTTGTTCTATTTGACTCTGTGAAGAGGAGCAGACGTGGAAAATTCAACCTTTGGTCTGACAGACAGGAGGAGCCATGCCGGGACTCGAACCCGCAGCCTCTGTACATGAAACGCCTGCTCTACCAACTGAGCTAAACGGCACACCGCTCTGAAAAGCTTTGAAAACAAAGTGTAGACTTCTAAGAGTTCATCCCACTGAGTTATATTGGGGCTCTGCTGGAGAAGCTCTGAACTTGTGCAGGTCACAGTGTTCACATCTCAGTCATCTGAAGAATGAATGAAGGTGCATTTATTCACTTTTTCTATTGTTGGTCTGTGTTCCAACAAGCCTCTGTGTGATTGGCTGCAGGTGTGTGTGAGGGACTTCAGGTTGTCCAGGGAGCTGATTGGATGTCAGAGTTTCATGGCGGCTCCTCCCAGTTCCTGTAGTCGTCCCTGACCACAAAGCTGTCGGACGTTTTCAACACTTTGCCACTTTATTATTGAGCCTTTGTTATTTTTGCTGGTAATCCTGAGATTCCTGGTCTTCCTGCTGAGTTGTTGTCAGTAGTTTTAACGGGGGGTTTGTTACGACCCTCATACATGTTTCTGTTTCAGTGACCCTCTGTGTGATTGGCTGCAGGTGTGTTTCCTGAGTCCAGGTTGTCCAGGGAGCTGATCCTGTTCCAGACTGCCAGCATGTTTGCTCCTGTTGCAACGTGTGTTTTTGAATAAAACCATTTCAGGATAAATGATGAAGCATTACGACATTCACATGTATAAAATGTTTGTAGCGTGCGGTCCAGGGTCACAGCATTGTTCAGGTGGCAGGAGACTCTGCTCCAAGTCCAACATCTGTCCATTTTCTCTCAGAATCAGCAAGCAAACAATGTGGACAATTGTCCCATAACCCCCTGCTTCCACCTGTGAGGAACCTCGGGAGGGGACTCGACCCCCTCCAGCCCTGGTTTCACCTGCTGAGCTCACAGGAAGCAACAAGCAAAGAGTCTCTCAGAGGTTTCCACTCCTTCTTCTGAGCAGCAGCTTCAGAAAGAGTCCGGCTCTTCACACACTTTTACTGGACACGTCTCTTCTCTGAGCGCTTTCAAGGTTTCATTTCTAAGCGCTGGACTTCAAAAGCCAGCGAGCGTCCTGAGATCAAACTGTGAGCTGTAGAGTGTCCACCTGAGCTGCTGATCAGACAGGTGGACAGCAGCATTCAGCTCTGACTGTGTGTTTGTGTTTGTCTTGTTGATCCTGGAGAAACTGCATGACAATAAAGCTTTGACTGACTGATTGTTTGAATCAGTGAATTGAGGCGTTGGAACTCCAGTTGTTCAGAGAGAATCAGACTCCCCCACAGAAATGGAACGTTCCGGGGGCCGGCCGCTGCAGCAGCCAATCAAGCCGCCTGCAGCCTATAAAGCTGAGCTGCTGCCACACAGTCAGTCTTTGGTTCCTCAGTGTGGCGTGCGTACCTGCTCAGGTGAGTGATGTCATGACTTGGTGTTGGTGGACGTGATGCTACTTTAGGTTTGGACACATTCTGGGAGCTGCTGTTGGCTTGTGGATCACATCTGTTGGGCTGTTGGTCCACTGGGTCTCTATTTAATGATCATTATGGTCGACTGTCGCTTCTGATGCACTTCCAGTGTTGCTAAAGAGCACGTTGGTTAAATCAGAGTAGAAATTACAGTCATGAATTTCCTTTGTAAAGTCACCAGTCTGAGTTTGTTACTAATTATTTCTGTTTTTTTTCTTTTACAGGAAACCTAATGAACCGTTTCCAAATCATCACGCTCAATCTTCAATAAAATAACTGAACAGAACCTGAAGTCCTGAACTTTTGACTCTAACAGATCATCTGTGGTGGGTTAGTTTATCTGCCCCTCCAACAGTTTGCTCCACATTATATATTCATGAGTTGCTGTTCACAGCAGACGTCACCTGGACAGTCGACTCTAGTTGTAAACCACGTTTGACTGCACGTGAGCTTTATTCCACAATAATACTGCCTCACCGTATAGGGAGAGTTTTTACTCCACAACAGGCTGAGTGCTAAATGACTTCAGAACCGGCTGACAGACCATCCAGTCTGATTTAAATGTATTAATGTTTCCATACCAGCAGCTTCCATGTTCCAGCGTGTGAATGATGAAAAGGCCGAGAGGATTCATGTACAGACGGACGGCAGCAGTCCAGGACAATTCTAACAGAAATGTAGAAACAGGTGACAGAGGAGCACAACAGTTTTGGGAGTCGCTCCTCTTTGTCCTCACAGAAGCTGAGATGAGCTGATTTCTTCTTCTGGTCCTGTGTGCAGGTGAACCTCTGGTCCAGCAGCTTCTTGCTGTAGTAGATCTGCCAGGCGAGCAGCTGCACAGCGATAACCATCAGCAGGTACGTGGGACACCAGGCTCAGCTGGCTCGTGTCACTTTCTACAGCCTGTAGTGTTTCTGTCTGATTCTGTCTGCATCTGATTTGTTTCAGACGTTCAGAGGAAACGCAGCCCTGCACCATGAGAAGAGGGGCCGACCCCGGGACCAGGAACTTTAAAACCAGCTGCCGTCCAGCTGACGAGGCCTGAAGGACTCGCTGGTGAAAAGGTAGCAGGTGAGAACAGACGAGGCGTTTGAAAACCATCCTGTGATGAGGAACTAACTTTGTTATCTGTCAGATTCTTCTTGCTAACAGTCGACTTTAACTTTGTTTCTTCTTCTTCCAGGTGCGTCAGATCCTGAGAGGGAACTCACCGTCATGTCTTTTACACCAAATAACTTCCATACACATTAAACACGTTAACATTCAAACATGCTTAAATGTAGAATGTGTAGAAGAAAACACAGCAGCCTTTCACAATAAAATGTAGTTCAGCTGTTTGAACTCCTCGTCTTCTACAGGAACTGAGACCAAGATGGAAAAAGTCTGTTTTCTTTGTTCACTTTCAATATGTCAACTATTAATGCATTTCCAAGTATAACAGTGTTGTACTTGGAAATGATTTAATGGTTGACATATTGAAAGTTACTTTAAAATCATTCTAACAAAGAAAACAGACTTTTTCCATCTTGGTCTCAGTTCCTGTAGAAGACGACGAGTTCAAACAGCTGAACTACATTTTATTGTGAAAGGCTGCTGTGTTTTCTTCTACACATATTCTACATTTTTCAAGCATGTTTGAATGTTAATGTGTTTAATGTGTATGGAAGTTATTTGGTACTTGTAACATTTCAATAAATTCACTACAAGTCTGAATTTGTTTCCTGTGTTTGTCTCCAATTCTGTATTCATGAGTTGTTTTCACTGCAGACAACAGTAAACTTCATTTGACTGCATGTTCTTTGTCAGCTGTGACCTTTATTTCACTTTGTCATTGAACAATTAACATCAACTCTTAAATGCTACAATATTTTTGGATCAAATAAGCCAATTTCTCTCATTCCCATGAAATGCATTAGACAAAAGGATAAAACTACACATTTCAACATTGTGGCTCAATAAAAACAACTGAATCAAACATGGTGTCTTTATTTCATGATGTCAGACAGGTACTAGCACTGGATGCTAAAGCTAAGCACAAACACTTCACTTCTAAAAAGTCGCCAAAATGAGCATCTGCAGACAAACTGACAGTGACTAACAGTGTTGGCTGCAGGTGGATCTGATGTTTCTCACAGTCTCACTTCCCTCTGAGGGATGAGACTGGAACAGCAAAAAGAACGGACCTCATCTGGTCGGGTGAAGCGACCCGCTCCCGGTGCTGGAAGCGGCTGCCGGCTGTGCCCGTCGCTCTCGGACCCGCTCCAGAAGCCATAGAGGGAATCTGAAAGCAGAACACGACAAGTTTAACACAAGTGTTACATGTTCAGTCATAAAGCAGCAGGAAAACTAGTTCACACAAAGAGCTGCTTGACTCAACTGTCTCAATTATAAACTTTCAGTCCAACTCTCGCCTACTTATGTGTGTTTAAATCAAATGTACAAGCAGAGTGGAACTATAAAGTAGCAGAATATGGAACCTAAGAACGAACCTGAGGAAATCAAACCTGGTTTATTTCGTCACTGGCTGTTTGAGATTTAGACACAAACGAGTTTAATTTGTACCTGATTAAATGCAGACTTGCTGCACAGCTGCACTCAGTTACTTTCAATCAGTGCTCATTAGCTAGCGTTGCTAAGCTAGCATGGAAAACGCTCGTCAAATACCCTGATTTGAAGCGTTCTTGACCCTCAATTTAACATTATGTGAGTCCAAATGTTCACGTAAACGCTTCATTTCACTCCGAGTGCCATCATTCTTCACTGAAACGGTTTGTTCACGGCACAACACAGCGGAGCTAACAAGCTAATGGCAGCTAGCTGTTAGTTAGCCACACGGACAGCAGTGTTAGCTCGGTTACTGTCGCTGGAGCGACATGCGAAGTATCCAGACAGCCGGTGAAAACATGGAACAGATGAATGAAGCACTTACTTTATTTATCTGCTGCTCACACGAAGCGTCCGACCGTCAGCATGTCGGTGGACAAACAGAGAGCTGCTGGCTGACCGGGGCCATACGAGACAGACCGGAAGTGTGACGTCTCAACCTCTGATTGGGCAAACGGCCTCAACTCGATTCAAACGAGCTTTATTGACAAATCGGCCATTGACACTCAAGCAGCGTGTTGTTAAAATGCAGCAGAGCAGGTTATTTTCACACAAAGCGTTTTAATCTCAGGAAAGTCTCAGTAAATGCAGGTTTGACTTTTGATTTAAAGTATTGTTATTGGCCCTTATTGACAGTTTAATTCAAGATATGACAGGAAACAGGAGAAGTGACACACTGCAAAGGCCCCCAGACCGGGACTCGAACCCGAGTCCACTGCAGAGGACAAAGCCTCTATACATGGTGCACCTGCTCTGCCAACTGAGCTAACAGATGTCACGTCCTTTCTTTGTGACTATGATCGGGCCACTTTGGGTCATTTATCACCAAAACAGGTAATTTTGGTTCTTGCAGTGCATCAAAACATTAATGAGAAACTGTGATGTTGTTTGATTGGATAATGTTCATTGCGTGCAGTTAGACAAATAAAGTTAGAGGCAAAGTGTGACAATAATGAAAATCAGGTCAAGTCAAATGTTTCTATGTCACCATTTAATGCCGTGCACCATCGTCCAAAGTACAGCAAAAAAAAAGTAAAGCAAAAAAATCGCACATCCACAGTTTGAAGAAATAAAGCACAAAATAAAACACAAACTAAAGTTCAGGTTCAGAGACCTGATGTCCAGGTAGCTCAGTGTGTTGGAGGACTGTCATGAAGTTCTGAGATTGTGAGTTTGATCCTTGAGTCGGTCTGAGTTTTGAAGACAGTTCTTCAGATAAAAGAGTCAAAAGCAGGACATTCAGGTATCTGATGAGCTGGTCTGGGGGTTGTGGGTTTGAATCTTGACTCTTTATAAAGTTGCTGTTCAGAAGAACAAGTGAAAAATTCTGAGAGACTCTTTCTTGTCATTGTCCTGTTAGCTCAGCAGGGTGACACTTGGATTAGGAGTTTTGAGGTTGTAGGTTCAAGGCTTGATTGATATTTTTTTCTGGGGGTGTTGCCATTCAAAAGGGTGAAATGTGAAAGAAACAAAGTGCATCTGTCAGCTCCTGTAGCTCAGGCTGTTAGAGGCCTGGTCAGCAGTTCTGAGTTTGCTGGTTCAATCCCTGGGTAGTTCAGGTGATTTTGATAAACCTGACATCTCTCACAAAGAGTGAAATCCTCTCAGAAACAGACTTTCATCACCAGCTCATTAGCTCAGGAAGATAAAGTGCTTCTGTGAAGACTGAAGGTTGTGGGTTCAAACCTTGACTAAGAATTTGATCTCATGAGTCTCAGTGACTTTTGAAGTCCAAAACATATAAATGAAACTTAAAAGAAGAGATGTGTCCAATAAAAGCTCCTCACTCTTCATGAAGTTGCTGCTCAGAAGAAGGAGTAAAAACTTTTGAGAGAGTCTGAAGTCTTTGACTAAATGAAGAACATCTCTCATCAGCAGCTCCAGTCTCCTGGTGGTCTTCGGTCTTCCTCTGTGGGAGCTTAAATCTAATTCAATCAAACTCTCCTGAGGTCGATGTTCAGGTAGCTCAGTGGTTTAGGGTGCTGTCATGAAGTTCAGAGATTCCAGGTTCAATTCTTTAATTTGTTTGAGTTCTCAAATTGCTGCTCAGAAGAAGAGAAACCCGACATCCTTACATCCTGTTAGCTCAGCAGGATGAAAGCAGGGCTGGTGGTTGTGAGTTTGAGTCTTGATTGATTTTTTTTGAGTGCTGAGGTTCAAAAGAGTGAAATCTGACATAGACAGAAACTAAAAGCATCAGTCAGATCCAGTAGCTCAGGCTGATAGATGCCTGATCAGTAGTCCTGAGGTTGTGGGTTCAATCCCTGAGTAGTTCAGGTGACTTTTAAACCTGATGTCTACGTCAATAAAAAAAGGGACAAACTTATTCAGGTCCACATATGTCTGCCGAGGATAAACAGGCGTAGAAATACCCACAATCCCTTGCTGCAGTAAATAAAGAGCTGCCACACAGTTAAACTACTCAGTACAACAGCACAACTTCAGCAAACCTGTTTCTCCAACCTGTTATTATTACACATTATTTGGGCCTTCTTGTAAATTCGGCATGTGTTAGCTGGTTGTGGGTCGTGCTGCAGCGCCCTCAGTCTAACAGGAAGACTCCCAGTCTGAACTCGCCTCTCTGGCTGTTTCCTCCTCACAGTTTACTTTCACTTTCTCTCTCAAATGTGTCGTAGATAGTTTTCTCCGTCTGAACCTCCAGCTGAAGGTAATGTAATGAATCTGACATGTTGGACTCGCTAACACAAACTCTACTTTTCACTGTTACAACGGAAACAGAACAAAAAGTGAAGCTCGGTTGTTTATTTCTCGACGAACTCGTTTAAGTTTAAACTCGAGACGACGGAGGAGAAACAGCTGCTGTTAAGAATATCCGCCATTTTGTGTCGATACTTGCGGAGTGTAGCAGGTGAAATGAGAGTAGAAGTGGAGTTAGTTGGTCAGTGTTTGAACACAGAGTGGTTGTCACTGTGTAGCTCCACTTACTGCTGACTGAAGGCAGCTTCTCCTGCCTGAATCAGCCTGTGGAGGAGGCCGAGACGAGCCGCCGCTCTCCCGCTGTCTGACGCACTAAACGCGGCTGCAGAGCAGCTGTTTGCCCGGATGCGGGAACTGGAGTTGCTGAGGGGGCTGCAGCACCCCATAAAACGAGGCTGTAACATAGGCCGAATTTACAAGAAGGCCCGACTCAATAGGAATTTGTCATCGACAGCGTTTCACACAGTTTATAAAGGTTCTCTGAACTTAACAACTCACTAAATGGAGGGATTTCTCAAGGGAGTCTGGGGGCTTCCTCTCCCTCCTCCTCTCCCTGCTGCTGCTGGCTGATGTACCCAGTGTTGCCAGATCTCAAGAGACTTTGTATTTTACCTGTTTCTCTTTTTACCTCTAACAAAACAAATTAATTTGAGGATGGATTTGATGACATGATTTAGTTTTGGTTTGATGTCCTGCAGCAGCCATTTAGTGAAATATGTATTAATAGAGTCAGTGAGTTGTGGAATAATGTGCTCTGAGTTTAAATGTTAGAAGAGGAAGTCGACTTTAACACATTTTGTCCTTCAAGAGTGTTTCTGAGCCAAAGGCTGATTTCAGTTGATGTGCAGATGAATGATTTGTGTTTCCTCTCCAGATGAAAGTGTGTGTGAGATGAGCAGCATGAATCAGTGTGAGGACAGAGAGAAGGGAGGCCCTCCCTCTAAAACCACTGGACCTGGACCAGGACCTGGACCTGGACCTGAACCTGAGCCCAGCTGTGTGTCCTTCAAGAGTGACAACTCAATGGGTCGTGACATTAATTTTAAAGCACAACTACCTCCTGCTGTAAAGAGGTGAGCTGTTAATAACATTAATATGTGACTGATTCATGTTTTAACTGTGGAGAAAGATGTTTTCTGAAACCTGAAGTTTATTTTCAGCTTCGTTCTTCTTCACTTGAATTTATCTTCTCACTTTAGAAAGCTGCCCAATAGAACCAGTCTTCAACTCTTCATTTCACTTTATTGAATTAGTTTGGTCCAATATTCTCTGAAGGTTTATTCCTGATGTTTTCCACTATTTTATGGACAGAAGCTTCTGTGTCTGAAGACTAGAAAGTGAATTAACATCTCTGGTGGTCTTCTTCTCTGTCCAACAGGAGACCAGCGTCTACTGGACCTGAACCTGGACCTGAACCTGGACCTGAACCTGGACCTGGACCTGAACCTGGACCTGGACCTGAGTCCAGTTGTGTGTCCTTTAAGAGTGACCGTTCAGTGGGTCGTTACATTGATTTCAAAGAAGAAAATCCTTCTGCTGTAAAGAGGTGAGCTGTTAATGACAAGAAAATATGACTGATTCATGTGTTAACTGGATAACTGTGACTCCACTGTGTTCCTCCATCAAGTCATCAAGTCTGGTTTTCAGTCATGTGACCACAGACGTTGAGACATGTCAGTCGAAGCCATTTGTCAAAAAATCTAACGACGGTGAACAAAGTGAACAATTACTTTTAACCTCTTCATCATGTTTGACTTCATATAGTGTTTGTTGGTGAAACCTGCAGTAAAACAGTTTGTAGTTGTTATTCTCACTTTGATTCAGCTGATCTGAGCTCAGTCTCAGTCTTTGACAGTATGTGTTAGCAGCCGACTCCTCCTGTCTTTTCTTAAAGTGCCCTCAACTGTTAAATCAGCTGCTGAAGTTGATCTGAAGTTCACAGACTTTCCATTCAAACACCTGTTTGCAGTTAGCGTCCATGTTTTTTTATCCGTTCAGATCCACTGGGAAGCTTTTAGATTGGAAGTTGTGAATACTGACCTCCATCTTGCAGAGGAACGCACCATGAAGCCAGTGTTTTCTCCTCACTGTTCTCTGGTGTGTCTGTTTTGCTCCTGTGTTTCCTGCAAGTCTTCAACTGTTCTGACTGATTTGCCTTTTCTGTTTTCTAACTGCCTCTCTGTATCTGCATTTGTTGCCTCCCCATTTAAAATGAGATAAGATGAACTTTTATTGATCCCCCGTAGGAGAAATTAAATTTGGCACAGCAGCAGAAAAATAATCAGTGTTGCAGCAAGTAGCAGTGTGAGGGAGGAGTTGACTAAGATAAAAAATAAAACAAAACAAAATAGAATAAACTAAATATATATCCAGGATGTTTTAAACTCCTGATCCTGGTCCTCTGTCATCCGTCCCTGCTGATGTTCAGACAGACCTCCAGTTTTCAGCCTTAGCTGAACTACAGTCAGACCTCCAGCTGCCACCTCCAGTCCTGCTGCTTCACAGCATCAAGCCTCAGTCCTGGTGAACTGTCTTCAGTCTCTTGCTCTGTTCTGCAGCCACTGGTCTGTGGTGCAGTCTCCAGCCTGACCTCCTGAGGGCTTCAGTCCTTTGTGCCATCTTGTTGCCCTGCTGACCTGCTCCGGCCTTTGCCTCGGTTTCCTTTTCAGCCAGTGTCCATCCCCCGGGCCATAGACCCAAAAATCCCCATTTGCTAGTCGTTGTGGTGATAATCAGCCAAAAGCAACAAAAGAAAAAGTTGATAATTAACTTTAGACTCACACAAATCAGACTTATTAAATATCAAAATCAAGGTTATTGAGACTCTGCACCAATTTGCACTGGACAGTTAGCATCCAGCTAGCTTGTGTTAGCATCCAGCTAGCTTGTGTTAGCATCCAGCTAGTTTGTGTTAGCGTCCAGCTAGCTTGTGTTAGCGTCCAGCTAGCTTGTGTTAGCATCCAGCTAGTTTGTGTTTGCTGTGTTTTGCTGTCCACAGTATTAAACGGGTCAATAAGAGCTGGAGGGACTAAACCAGACAAGCTGCTGAACCAACCCAGTAAACTGACTGACTGTTGATTCACAGTGGGATCAGCAGTACGACCAACACTGTGATGTCAGAGGAAACATCTGATTCAATGATGTCATCAACACTTGAACTCAAAGGACCTTCAGCTTGTGTTTGTCTCTGAGTGGACAGACACAATGTGACTGATTCTTCATGATTCCTCCACAGAGTCGACCAGGAGAGCTCAGAGGTTCCCAGAGGTCCGTCTGTCCAGCAGCATCAGACACACCTGGACTCCATATTTATGGTCTGTACATGAACAACAACTACTTTTACATCCAGTCTGTTCACAATAATCTCCATGCTGCACTTTACAGACCAGTGGTGAATCTGTCCAACATGGATCTGATGTTAAATGTTGTCATTCACATAATATTCTGTTTCAGCTGCTGGAGGAGAACATTGTGACTTTTGTGAAGAACGAGCTGAAGAAGGTCCAGAAGGTTCTGAGTTCAGATTACCCAGAATGCCCAGACAGTCAGAGGGAGGATGAGGAGGATGAAGAGCAGAGGAGGAGCAGCAGAGAGGCATTTCTGAAGATCACACTTCACTTCCTGAGGAGAATGAAGCAGGAGGAGCTGGCTGACTGTCTGCAGAGCAGTAAGAGGATTTCTCTAAACATTTAACATGATGGATCAATGAGACGATTACTGAAGTCTGATGATGATGAATCTGTTTACATACACAATCTTTAGGGGAAGGAAATTGTGTTACTGTCTTTATAAATAACTTAATGATCTTGTTTGTTGTGTGTTTATTTAGAAAGTCATTCTGCAGTTTGTCAGCGTAAACTCAAATCCAACCTTCAGAAGAAGTTCCAGTGTGTGTTTGAGGGGATCGCTAAAGCAGGAAACCCAACCCTTCTGAATCAGATCTACACAGAGCTCTACATCACAGAGGGAGGGACTGCAGAGGTCAATGATGAACATGAGGTCAGACAGATTGAAACAGCATCCAGGAAACCACACAGACCAGAAACAACAGTCAGACAAGAAGACATCTTTAAAGCCTCACCTGGAAGAGATCAACCAATCAGAACAGTGATGACAAAGGGAGTGGCTGGCATCGGGAAAACAGTCTTAACACAGAAGTTCACTCTGGACTGGGCTGAAGACAAAGACAACCAGGACATACAGTTCACATTTCCATTCACTTTCAGAGAGCTGAATGTGCTGAGAGAGAAAAAGTTCAGCTTGGTGGAACTTGTTCATCACTTCTTCACTGAAACCAAAGAAATCTGCAGCTTTGAAGAGTTCCAGGTTGTTTTCATCTTTGACGGTCTGGATGAGTGTCGACTTCCTCTGGACTTCCACAACACTGAGATCCTGACTGATGTTAGAGAGTCCACCTCAGTGGATGTGCTGCTGACAAACCTCATCAGGGGAAACCTGCTTCCCTCTGCTCGCCTCTGGATAACCACACGACCTGCAGCAGCCAATCAGATCCCTCCTGGGTGTGTTGACATGGTGACAGAGGTCAGAGGGTTCACTGACCCACAGAAGGAGGAGTACTTCAGGAAGAGATTCAGAGATGAGGAGCAGGCCAACAGAATCATCTCCCACATCAAGACATCACGAAGCCTCCACATCATGTGCCACATCCCAGTCTTCTGCTGGATCACTGCTACAGTTCTGGAGGATGTGTTGAAGACCAGAGAGGGAGGAGAGCTGCCCAAGACCCTGACTGAGATGTACATCCACTTCCTGGTGGTTCAGTCCAAAATGAAGAAGGTCAAGTATGATGGAGGAGCTGAGACAGATCCACACTGGACTCCAGAGAGCAGGAACATGATTGAGTCTCTGGGAAAACTGGCTTTTGATCAGCTGCAGAAAGGAAACCTGATCTTCTATGAATCAGACCTGACAGAGTGTGGCATCGATATCACAGCAGCCTCAGTGTACTCAGGAGTGTTCACACAGATCTTTAAAGAGGAGAGAGGACTGTACCAGGACAAGGTGTTCTGCTTCATCCATCTGAGTGTTCAGGAGTTTCTGGCTGCTCTTCATGTCCATCTGACCTTCATCAACTCTGGTGTCAATCTGCTGTCAGAAGAAAAAACAGCAGACCGTCAATCTGCAGAGAAACATCTCTACCAGAGTGCTGTGGACGAGGCCTTACAGAGTCCAAATGGACACCTGGACTTGTTCCTCCGCTTCCTCCTGGGTCTTTCACTGCAGACCAATCAGACTCTCCTGCGAGGTCTGCAGACACGGACAGGAAGTATCTCACAGGCCAATCAGGAAACAGTCGGTTACATCAAGACTAAGTTCAGTGAGAATCTGTCTCCAGAGAGAAGCATCAATCTGTTCCACTGTCTGAATGAACTGAACGATCGTTCTCTAGTGGAGGAGATCCAACAGTACCTGAGGTCAGGACGTCTCTCCACAGATAAACTGTCTCCTGCTCAGTGGTCAGCTCTGGTCTTCATCTTACTGTCATCAGAAAAAGATCTGGATGTGTTTGACCTGAAGAAATACTCTGCTTCAGATGAGGCTCTTCTGAGGCTGCTGCCAGTGGTCAAAGCCTCCAACAAAGCTCTGTAAGTGTGGAGAAGTTTTTTCAGGATACAGTAAATGTGCTGTTATTGACCCAAATAGAAATATCATTTTCTTATTCTGCTCATTATTCTTTATCCAGACTGAGTGGCTGTAACCTCTCAGAGAGAATCTGTGAAGCTCTGTCCTCAGTTCTCAGCTCCCAGTCCTCTAGTCTTAGAGAGCTGGACCTGAGTAACAACAACCTGCAGGATTCAGGAGTGAAGCGACTGTTATCTGGACTGGAGAGTCCACAATGTGTTCTTGAAACTCTCAGGTCAGGATTCATTATTTATTTCATTGTTTCATGTAACTATACAATTGGAGCAGGTCTAAACCAGACAGGTTAAAAAAATATATATCATATGTAATAGGATCACCAAAATAATTACATTTCATCCTGATGGAAGCATGAATGCATTTTATATAAAATGTGGTTCTGTCAGTTTATTCTGTACTTGAGTCCTGATTGTCATGAGGTTTGGTTCAGACATTCATGCTCCCCTCAGGATGAACTGTCATGACTTTGGTGATCCTCTGACTTTTCTTCTAGCTCCATCATCAGTTCATCATTTTAATCTGTACAGTTTGTTGGCTCATGAACAAATATTTGCAAAACTAATGAAATTTCCATCAGCTTCACTTATATATTGGTTTGTGCTTATTAATAAATGAGTGAAAACTAAGTTGATGAATATAATAAACATTAAACCCTTAAACAAAGATGTGCACTGAGTCATCAGGACCGTCAGCTGATGTGTGTTGTTTTGTGTGTCTGCAGGCTGTCAGGCTGTCTGATCACAGAGGAAGGCTGTACTTCTCTGGCCTCAGCTCTGGACTCCAACCCCTCCCATCTGAGAGAGCTGGACCTGAGTAACAACAACCTGCAGGATTCAGGAGTGAAGCGACTGTCTGCTGAACTGAAGAGTCCACACTGTGTCCTTGAATCTCTCAGGTCAGGATTCATTATTTATTTCATTATTTAATGTAACTGTACAATTGGAGCAGGTCTAAACCAGACAGGTTAAAAAAAAGTTTAAAAAAAATATATATCATATGTCAGAGGATCACCGAAATAATTACATTTCATCCTGATGGAAGCATGAATGCATTTTATATAAAATGTGGTTCTGTCAGTTTATTCTGTACTTGAGTCCTGATTGTCATGAGGTTTGGTTCAGACATTCATGCTCCCCTCAGGATGAACTGTCATTACTTTGGTGATCCTCTGACTTTTCTTCTAGCTCCATCATCAGGTCATCATTTTAATCTGTACAGTTTTTTGGCTCATGAACAAATATTTGCAAAACTAATGAAATTTCCATCAGCTTCACTTATACTCTGTGTTTTGTGCTTATTAATAAATGAGTGAAAACTAAGATGATGCATATAATAAATGTTAAACCCTTAAACACAGATGTGCACTGAGGACCCTCAGCTGATGTGTGATGTGTGTTGTTTTGTGTGTCTGCAGGCTGTCAGGCTGTCTGATCACAGAGGAAGGCTGTACTTCTCTGGCCTCAGCTCTGGACTCCAACCCCTCCCATCTGAGAGAGCTGGACCTGAGTAACAACAACCTGCAGGATTCAGGAGTGAAGCGACTGTCTGCTGAACTGAAGAGTCCACACTGTGTCCTTGAATCTCTCAGGTCAGGATTCATTATTTATTTCATTATTTAATGTAACTGTACAATTGGAGCAGGTCTAAACCAGACAGGTTAAAAAAAAGTTTAAAAAAAATATATATCATATGTCAGAGGATCACCGAAATAATTACATTTCATCCTGATGGAAGCATGAATGCATTTTATATAAAATGTGGTTCTGTCAGTTTATTCTGTACTTGGGTCCTGATTGTCATGAGGTTTGGTTCAGACATTCATGCTCCCCTCAGGATGAACTGTCATTACTTTGGTGATCCTCTGACTTTTCTTCTAGCTCCATCATCAGGTCATCATTTTAATCTGTACAGTTTTTTGGCTCATGAACAAATATTTGCAAAACTAATGAAATTTCCATCAGCTTCACTTATACTCTGTGTTTTGTGCTTATTAATAAATGAGTGAAAACTAAGATGATGAATATAATAAATGTTAAACCCTTAAACACAGATGTGCACTGAGGACCCTCAGCTGATGTGTGATGTGTGTTGTTTTGTGTGTCTGCAGGCTGTCAGGCTGTCTGATCACAGAGGAAGGCTGTACTTCTCTGGCCTCAGCTCTGGACTCCAACTCCTCCCATCTGAGAGAGCTGGACCTGAGCTACAATCATCCAGGAGACTTAGGAGTGAAGCAGCTGTCTGCTCGACTGGAGGATCCAGGCTGGAGACTGGACACTCTCAGGTATGAAGAGTCCTGCTGCAGCCACAGACAGTCAGTAGCTGTTTATATACTGGGCAGCAAGCCACCAATTTGGCTGTCCTTTTTGTGGCCAGGTCTGTGGATTTTGACAGAAGGTGGTGAAATCGGGTCTGTTTTGGTTCGGCAATATGATGCCTCAGATACCCTCAGATGGTCAATTTATTGCCTCCTCCATTGCTACGTAAATCTGAGCCGTCGGTGTGCCGGCCTCTACGTGAGATGGGCGGAGGTGTTGATGACCTGCAATGTTGTGTGACCCACAGCCAGGAAACAGCTGATCACAGCAGTCAGTCCATCACTTCATCCGCGGACATCAAGATGTGAAACTAGACAGCCGCTGAGATCCGGGAGATGCAGCGTCTCCTCGGTCTCTGTAGCTGTCTTTGTTGTATGCTTGTTGTAGTGGTGAGCTGCTAACGGTCGCTACTTTCAAATTAAAAGCCCCCCGCTAAGAACCCAGCTCTAAACTCCAATGGGGTGCAATGTAAAGCTCTTTTTTGAAGACAAATTCAACCTGCTTTGTGCTTCACGTCACGTCACGTCACATGTTTACACCTACCCCAGTGGCGGCCAAGTCGAAGTTTGTTAGAAAAGAAGGAATATTACACCTCCCTTTTAGAAAGACTGGGCGGCACATTGCAACTTTTACCTTGCTGCTAATGTGCCACCTTTCCTATCTAGAAGGGGCTGATGTGATAGAGGTGGAATAGCTGGAAACATATTCTTCCATCCATCCATCCATCATCTGTACATATTCTATGTACGCCGCTTAATCCTCTGCAGGGTCGCGGGGGGGCTGGAGCCTATCCCAGCTGACTTAGGGCGAAGGCAGGGGACACCCTGGACAGGTCGCCAGTGAAACATATTCTTGTTTTGGTTAATTATGTATTTGAGCATTATGTAAACAATCAGACATGTAGGACGCCTTTTTCATTCTTAGTAATAATTCTCCACTTGCACAATGTAGCATGACATGAATCCACTTTATGAACTGCACATCCTTTTGCTTTTGGTCCCAAATCTACATGTTTACACTGACTGACCAGAACATTAAAACCACTGACACGTGAAGTGAATAACAATGTTCATCTCTGAGTGCAGCGTTCTGCTGGGAAACCTTTGGTCCTGCATTATTATTATGTTACTAGTTTACTGTTAGTTTTTGTGTACAGTGTTTTTAACTGTTCTAATGAACAGTAAAATATTGACAACACATACAAAGCAAACCGTGAAAAGTATTTTCATGAAGCTACGGATAAAAATCGCTGTGGTAACTCTAGATGTGAACTGTTCAGGTGGAACATGAAGCAGCAGGACATGCAGTTTGTAAAGTGGATATACATTATGATACATTGTGCGAGTGTAGACCTGTTGCAGTTTAAACAGATCTCTGCATGTTAATGAACTGTTTATCATTTTGTGAAATGTACTTTTTGACCTTTTCCCTGAGATTGATTCGTACAGACACAGGTCCAGGACATGTGTAGCCTAACTTAGCGCAAAGACTGGAATCAAGGGGGCAGTGCTAGCCTAGCTCCATGAGAAGAGAAATATAAACCTTCTAATGACTCCAAAGTAATTATATTTATTAAAACTGTTTTCAAACCTGATCACAGGACAGGACTTTAAAGATGCTACACTCATCTTAGGGGTTAATGTTACAAAAATTAATTGAAAACTAAAAGTGAATAATTACATTTAGTTTTTAACTGAAATTGAATTTCACTGTAATTAAATTAAATGTATTTGATAATTTAAAAATAATAGTTTAATTCAAAGCCTTCTTTATTTAAGAATTGTTGCTTTTACATCAGTGTGATGCATCTAACCTGTCAAACACCACGGCCATCAGTGAGATCTGGGCTCGATTATCTTCCTCAGTCTTTCAAGTCAAATCATACATCTGCACACGATATACTATACACCTGTCGCCAGTGTAAAAGTGTGCGTAAGATATCAGTGATGTTCCTGATCACTGTTTGAAGTCACCTCCTAACATACTGCCTGCTACACACTGACCAGATGTCCCGCTTTGTTCTGCGTCCCACATATTGAGATGATGCCCTGCAATTTAATTGGCTCTAGTTTTAAGGCTCCACACACCATCAGACTCAAACCAACAGCCAACTGTCTTTATCCAACCACTCTGTTGCCTCTTGTCTGATCTGTTCAGCAGAAAAGTGGCATTGAACACATCGCTTCAACGTGCTGCCAGCTCCACAGCAGCGTGGACGTTCTGCACTTCAACAGATGCAATAAGCAGCAAAACGAAACTTAACTATTTCAGACAAAACTGCTGCATACTAAACATGTAGCAAGGCATCACCAAACGAACACAGATTAATTCATCCTGAACGGACACAATAACAGCTAATCTCATGCCAGGACTGCAAAACATGAAAACAGGGAATGATGGAACAGAGTGAATAGAAAACCAAAGTGCACACAGTATTCTGCCCTCCCACACTGTGCTGATTCACTAGCACACCACCAATCAGAGAATCCAATGGCTCAGACGGCCGACAGCCAACCTCAGACTTCACATGTTGAATCGGAGCAGACACGGTCCCAAAAGTTTCCAACGCAGCTGAACACACCGAACAGATTTGTTCCCGACCTCGTCCGAGTCTCTCCAAACGCTTCAGACGTCCAACCGTTGGGCCGGTGTGTTCCTGCCTTTAAGTCAAACCACTGCAGGACAGATGCTTCCTCTAAAATGTGTCATTTATCCAACAAGTCATAACTCAGGAAGGGGTTAACATCATAGGCAGATATATTTTAGTGTTTATAGTATAATAGACATGAGTACAACAACACATGCAGGTCAGTATGACAGGGAAGTTTATTAAATATGTGTCGTAGAATATTAGTGAAAGTGGAGATAACAGCCCGACCGATTTATCGGCTGATATTAGGGATTTTCCAAACTGTCGATATCGGCATTTATAATGGCCAATAAATGAATATTTGAAAAATAAAATCTAATCGGATGAAACACCCTTCAGTCATGTTGTGAGTGTTGGCGTCCACCAGAGGGCGCTCTACAACAGGTGGAGTCGATGCCTCCTGATTGACAGACAGGACGGCCAGTCAGAGAACTTCTTGTAGGGTCACGCGTCACGTGTCACCATGCCTGAGCAAACGTGCTGCTACCATCACTATTCTGAAGAAGGGGAATGTTGAGAGGCACTTTAGAACTGTTCATAAAAAGTACGACACTGACTTCCCTCTGAAAAGCGATCTGAGGCCGACACCGAAGCAAGTGTGTTTATCCAGACGGTGCTGTTCCCTCCGTGCTGACTGACAGGCTCCATTTGTTTAGTTTGTTCCACTTTGTTAGGTGCTAAGATGGTAAAAGAGGCAGCTGACTCCTTGTTTCAGGATTTTAAAGACAAACTAGAAATATTATGATCAATCAGCTGTTCAGCGATCAAGAAGAACAGTTACACAGCGCTGTGAAGTGATGGCCGAGGATCTGACACCGCAGCTTTGGAGAGACTGCGAGTGTTTCTCACTGCAGGGAGACGAGTCGACAGGCGGCAGCCTGGTGACTGTCTGTGAAAAGTGTCTTTCTGCTCTGAAGACACGAGAAATAACTACAGGAGTCACCATGTTGACTTGTTTCTTTGTCTAGTGACAGACACAATATTATATAATATCAGTTTGTATAGTCGCACAATTCACATGAAGCTCAGTGAACTCAGTACACACCTTGTTGTTTTAGTTCATATCTGCTGATGTAAAGAGCAAATACAGATCAGGCCTGTACAATAAAACACAACAACAACAGAGCAGCACTTCCTCACAACATGTGAACAGTAGAAATATATTAGAGAAACACATGTTAAACATGTAATAGATTACATGTTCAACATGTAATAGATTACATGTTAAACATGTAATAGATTACATGTTCAACATGTAATAGATTCCAGAGGGTTTGTTGAGCCAGTAGATGAAGAAACATGAACAGTCCTACTAGTGGAGAACCCAAAGAGCTGTGATCCAGCAGCAGTCTGTGTTCTGCTGCCACAAACTGAGGGACAGTGAGTGACAGTCAGCTGACAGTTGTTCATGTTATATGTGATGACACTTATTATTTAGTGTTGTGCTGTTATTGTCAGCTTTGGTTACACTTATATCTATGTTGTGTTTTCATCTACTGTACTAGTCTTTACACTACAGTGTTCTTCTTCTTTTCTTGCTTTGGCCACATGTTTGTGTGACATCGTGCCAATAAAGACATTTTGAATTTAGAAAAGTAAATAAAAAGATAAATGTACATTGTGAATGCAGCCTGAGCCATGCAGTGAGAATAAACAGGACATGTAATATATATTTTAACAGAACAGATGTGCTCAAGTTTCCGTGTGAAGAAATAAAGACTTCACTTCAGACGATCTCTGACTACGACATGAAATATTCTAAAACCTCCTCTGATGTCCTCCAGTGTCTCTGACCGTACTTCAGCTAATTACCCACCAGGGGGCGACACTGATCCATCACAGACCTGAGAGCACAGACGGAAGCTGCTTCTGTCTTAAACGTTGGTTGTTAAATTGAAACCTGTAATATAGCCGGGCCCTAATCTTGTGTTTGCAGGAACATCAGGTTTACTAATGGATGAAGTGGATCAGGTCCAAAAGTTCATCCTGTCCAAACTTTTGTCAGTCAGCCAACAAACAAATCCTGCTGCTCATTAACACACTGAACAATAAGTGACTGAAGGGACAGACACTACGGATCAGTGGAGACAGGTTCTGGGTTTCAAACCTTCACTAAGTCACCGTGCCGAGTCTCCTTCACCCGCAGTGGCTCCGACCTGCTTTCTCTTCAGGTCTCAGTGATGTGGTGCTACCGGGCCATGTGAGACCAGCTCTGCACATCCTGGAGCTGTTTTCTTTCAACACTTTAATATAAAGTGCTGCCAAGGAAAAGTGCTCACTAACACAGATTTAGACAGATTTGTGAACAATATTTGAGAGAAATGGTTCTTTTGTGTATATAGAAAATGTTTTCAGTCTTTGAGTTCAGCTCGTGAAAAATGGGAACAAAAAGAAAAGTGTTGCATTTAGTTTATATTTTTGTTCAGTGTGTATAGAAACATGAGCACAAGTTGACATTGGATCAAACAGCAAGCGTCAGGTCGCCCACAGGAAACAGCAACAACATCCAATAAAATAAAGAGGAAGTGATAAATCCAACAAGAGGTTTGTGTGTGTTCTCAGATGTTGTCGTCCTCTTTCACACACACCAACATCCTGTGGCTCACTCTCAGTGTGTGAGGAGAGTGGCAGAGGTGAAGAGGTTCAGGGAGAACAGGGAGAAGCAGCCTGATGGACAGATTGTGTTTCTGTGTATGAGAGTCATGTCATGTCCATGTTTGCATGCTGAAAGAGGATGTGCTGCTCTGACCCCCCTCCTCCTTTCAGGGTGGAGCCTGCTGGAGTCCGATGGTTGACACCAGGTCTGAGGAAGTGTGAGTGTCTTTTTACTGTCATTCATCAAAACACTGTGACATCACTCATTCACATCTGTGATGTCATCATCACACTGATGACACATTAATAACTGCAGCTGTGTTGTGTCTTTTTCTCTCCATCAGATTCCTGTGAGCTCACAGTCGACACAAACACAGTCAGCAGAAACATCAAACTGTCTGACAACAACAGGAAGATGACACGTGTGGAGGAGGATCAGTCATATCCTGATCATCCAGAGAGGTTTGAGTCCAGGTATCCTCAGCTGCTGTGTAGAACTGGTCTGACTGGTCGCTGTTACTGGGAGGTCGAGTGGAGAGGAAGTGTTTATATATCAGTGAGTTACAGAAGAATCAGAAGGAAAGGAGACAGTAAAGACTGTTGGTTTGGATGTAATGATCAGTCCTGGAGTCTGAGGTGTGATGGTGGTCGTTACTCTGTCTGGCACAATAACAGAAGGACAGTCTCCTCCTCCTCCTCCTCCTCCTCCTCCTCCTTCCTCTCCTCCTCCTTCTCCTTCTCCTCCTCCTTCTCCTCCTCCTTCCTCTCCTCCTCCTCCTCCTCTGGTAGAGTAGCAGTGTATGTGGACTGTCCTGCTGGCACTCTGTCCTTCTACAGAGTCTCCTCTGACTCACTGATCCACCTCCACACCTTCAACACCACATTCACTGAACCTCTTTATCCTGGATTTGGACTCTACTGGTCCAGTTCTGGTTCCTCCTCAGTGCGTCTGTGTGGTGTTTAGTGTGCAGAGTCTCCTCCTGTCACAGAAACATTGTCAGTGCTGAACAGTTGAGTCTGTACAGGATCACAGTCACATCAATCTTTCAGCTTCTTGGAATAAATTCATCATCAACTTTGTACAAAATGATTCAAACTGATTGAAAAGATTCTTCATTTACATTTGAAACTTCTTCCATTAAATTGTGGAAATTGCGTTGACTTGTACTTTCTGTCATGTGTTGTTTTGAATTCTGGCTCTTGTTCCAATAAAATCCACAACTATCAGTGAAATGTAAGAAACAGAAAACATCGACTCGTCTGCAACTTTAATTGTAAAGAATCATTGTGAACAAAGTTGTAAATGGACAGTAAAATCTGATCAAATGTACTCGACACTCCACCTGAAACACTCTGACTTGTTTCATGTGTTTGTAATGATGAAACTAAAAGTTTGATGGTGTTGGTTAACACATGTAATTATGTCCGTAGTGACAGAGTCATAAACTGCACAACATCTCTTCATTTCTGTCTGATTATTATATGAGAAGAAAACACATTTGAATGACAATCATTGTGTTTCTCTCAGTGTTTTGTGGCTGTTGAAGTCCGGCTGTATTTTCAGGACGTTTGTTGGATTTGAATCTGGTCCGTCAAACTAAACAGCTGTGAGAAAAGTCTTTCTCTGTCTGAGCCGGTTGGCTGAAGATGTTTGGAAGTCTGAGAGTCGGATGAAATACTGAAACACTTTCAGAGATCACAAACTAAACTGTCCTGATGAAGTTTTTAAACAAGCGCTGAAGAGATTTGAGCTCATGTTTGATGCTTCTGAACGTTGATGTTCAGAGCAAAGAGTCCAAAACTTGTACAAATTGTTCCTTTTTGTTTAAATGTGACTTTGTTTGTGAAACGATCAGCTGACGAGTTTATAATCAGACTGAAAGATGTCGCACAGCGTCACTGAAATTTCTCCTCTGCTGAAGTAGCTGAATATAAAAGTCTACTTGTGTCCTCATCATGTTGTCTGTCAGTGTGTCCAGGGGAAACTGTAAATAATTCATATTGTTTTCATGCTATATTAAAGGAACCAGAACACATGAAGTGACATGTAGTGTGTTGATTTGACATGTGGACCTCCAGAACCTCGTCAGATTGTCCCAACACATTTTAGATGCTTCCTGTGGTCGTTAACAATCATTTACAACAGTTTGACGACGTGTTGCAGAGACAGTGAGGTTTATACTGAACCAGTCTGTAAGAGGATGATGTCATTATTCTACAGACGCCACACTGTGACATCACTGTGACATCACTGTGACATCAGGACTCACTGCACAGTGAGAAGTTAAAGTCCTCAGTCTTTCTGTTGTAAAATGAATGTGAACGTTTGAACACTCAGACAAAACACGACATCTGAAGACCAACAAGTAATCGATTACTTTAGAAAGTAACTGTGAGTGACTGTAAACTTGTTCAACAGGAATTCACAGGAAGCAGCTCGACTGACAAACACAGAAGATCAGCTGAAGATTTCATTCAGCGTGTTACTGATCTGAACATGTGACGTGTTACAAAGACACTAAACAGGAAAAATATATGCGACTTCTCTGTCACCAGACTCCCTTTAAAAAACACTACATTTAGTGAGTTGTTGAGTTAAAACGATCTTTATAAACATTATGAAACTGTGTCTCTGACATATTCTGACTCATTGTGTCCTTGTTGTAAATTCAGCATTAAATGAGAAGCTGAAGTTGTTTGCCTCCTTGTAAAAAGTGTCAGTTTATGGCAGCATGTCTGTACTAGCCTGTCTGCCTCTGTGTCTAAAGTGCTAAAGTCTTACCTGCCAACATTGATCAGCTGTTGTAACACACTGTTTACACTGATTTCACCATTTACACTCCATTTATGAAAGAAGAAACATGTTATTGATCTGAACATGTCACGTGTTACAAAGACACTAAACAGGAACAATATAGGCGACTTCTCTGTCACCAGACTCCCTTAACAAATGTGTCAGTTTAGTACAGTGTCGCCAGGTGATCGATAATTATCTTATTTGTACGATAATTTTGCCCTCTGTACGATGTACGATCAATAATCCCAAAAAAGGCCAAATATACGATAATCTGACCATTCCGTGAATGTGTGGTTATCTGTCGGAGTTTTTTTGTGAACCCTGAAGGCATCTGTTTCCATGTGACAAGTTTCCAGCCAATCGTGCTTTTCTAAATGTGAGCTACGAGTGACGTGCATGCGTTTGCCTCAGAACAACGGTCATGATTGGCTGAATAGTCCGCTGTGCCCGCCCCCCATGAGCGAGGGAAAGAAGAAAAACAAGGAAGAGAAGAAGAAGCAGAGCCGGTCTGGAAGAAGCGCGGGAAAGAAAGTGAGAGAACCTGGAGAAGGAGGAGGAGGAGGAGAGGCTGAGAAGACGGCGGGGCAGAGTCGAAGTGAGCAGCATCGCCTACAAACTATAGAAAAGAGCGGGAGAGCCAGTTCGCCGGCTGGTTGAGACCTGTTGCAGGCTCGGAAAGCAAAGCTGTCTGCCGGTGCTGAAGACAGAGCTGGTGGCCCAATGAACTGTATTAAAAAACACAGCAAATCCCAAAAACACAAAGAGAAAGAATCCTGTGAACGTGTGTTTTCCGAGGTAAATCTAATGAAAACAAAACCACCAAACCGACTTATCACAGGCGCCCTTAATGGGCTCATGCACACATCAGAGAGTGTGAAGATGGCAGGTGGATGTGCCGGTTTGAAGCCAACAACCACAATGCTGCGGTCCATGACAACATGAGATGTAAACAGTAAGAGGACTGCCCCCACCCAGCAGGGTGCAGCAGACTCAGACAGGGACTCACAGCTGGAGACTGAACCTGAAGGTAAGCAGCATTCATTATTTAATGAGCCAGCTGATGGCCTGAACTGTTTCATGCACATGATGAACAGGGTTCTAGTCATCTGTCATGTAATGTAACATGTCATTAATCTAAACAGTAGTCTGCTCTCCGCTCTTCTTCATTTTATCCAGAAAACTGCCAAAGGCGGAGACGTGACGTGACGCAGCCCGGACAGCTGATGGAGACCGAGGCGATCAGGGCTACACACCACTTAGTGTTTGTCCACATTAGATGTTGGACTTTTGCTTCACTCGGAACAAACACATGTAGCCCTTGGCCTGTTGTCTGCTGTGCTTCCCTCTTTTCCAGGTTATTATACAGCAGGTTATATATGCACTTTATTTGAAGTTATATGCTGTTAAGTGCTGTTTTTGTTGATTTTCTGAGTTGTTGTCATTTTTGAGGACAGAGACATGTTGTTGCTCTGAAAATAAAATGTAACATGTGAAGCCAGATCTTTATTTTCTTGTCAGTTATCATGAATACTGTTTCTCTTTGTCTCTCTGCCTGTTAGACGCTGTTCAACACTAGAGTGACTGTAGCGCATCAATACACTTGTTATTTTGGTTATGACGGCTGTCCGATCATTTCCCTCCAAATACGATCATTTGATGTCTGTGGTACGATAATCCTACATTTCCCAGCTGGCAACGCGGGTTCAGTGAGTTGTTGAGTTGGAGCCACTTTATAAACTGTGTGAAACTCTGTCTCTGACTCATTCTGCATTATTTGGCCCTTGTTGATAATTCAGCAGCTGTTCTACATGAAGAATGTTTTCCTGTGTGTCCGAGTGATGTTGGTGTTCAGCAGGAGGTGACAGATGTTGACACCGGGTCTGAGCCGCCTCTCGCTCCTTTCATTACAAACCAAGCCGCCATTTCTACTAATTCTCCACTTTGATTGACATCTTCCTTTAATTCATCTCAATACTGATATTCAATACTTCACTTTCTCACAAGATCCCAGAAAAACACACCAACATTTTTCTCCTTGATGCAGTTTTTTAAAAATCCTTTTTATATGTCTGTCACTCAGTGCCTGTTCTGTCTGAATGTGCTTTTTGCAAATGATAAATAAAAACTTTCATTGAAAAAAACCAAAACACATTCCAGTGTGTCGTCCTCCTCCTCCTCCTTCTCCAGCTTCTTCTTCGTTGGTTTGGGCAGCTCCTCCTGCTCCATGCTGTCTCTCTGCAGAGCACCAACAGACCCAACACATATCTGCAGGGGCAGAGCGCCCTCTGGTGGCTGCACACACACACTGCACTCTTTGCTGTCGTCCTCCTGTGAGCTCAGCAGGTGAAACCAGGGCTGCAGGTTTTCAGGTCGTGGGTGGAAACAGTGAAATGTGACAGAAACAAAGAGCGTCAGTCAGATCTGTTAGCTCAGTGTGATAGAAGCCTGGTTAGTAGTCCGGAGGTTGCGGGTTCGAGTCTTCTTTGGCTTCAATTATTATAATAGTCCGATTAAAAAGCTGAAAGTCAGCAGCGTCCAGAGAAGAGGTCCAAATGTGAAGTGGACCCTGTAGTACGGTGGATTCAGTATCTGGCTGGCAGTCGGAGACATCAGGATGTTGGATTTGTTCTATTTGACTCTGTGAAGAGGAGCAGACGTGGAAAATTCAACCTTTGGTCTGACAGACAGGAGGAGCCATGCCGGGACTCGAACCCGCAGCCTGTGTATATGAGCCGCCTGCTCTACCAACTGAGCTAAACGGCACACCGCTCTGAAAAGCTTTGAAAACAAAGTGTAGACTTCTAAGAGTTCATCCCACTGAGTTATATTGGGGCTCTGCTGGAGAAGCTCTGAACTTGTGCAGGTCACAGTGTTCACATCTCAGTCATCTGAAGAATGAATGAAGGTGCATTTATTCACTTTTTCTATTGTTGGTCTGTGTTCCAACAAGCCTCTGTGTGATTGGCTGCAGGTGTGTGTGAGGGACTTCAGGTTGTCCAGGGAGCTGATTGGAAGTCAGAGTTTCAGGGCGGCTCCTCCCAGTTCCTGTAGTCGTCCCTGACCACAAAGCTGTCGGGCGTTTTCAACACTTTGCCACTTTATTATTGAGCCTTTGTTATTTTTGCTGGTAATCCTGAGATTCCTGGTCTTCCTGCTGAGTTGTTGTCAGTAGTTTTAACGGGGGGTTTGTTACGACCCTCATACATGTTTCTGTTTCAGTGACCCTCTGTGTGATTGGCTGCAGGTGTGTTTCCTGAGTCCAGGTTGTCCAGGGAGCTGATCCTGTTCCAGACTGCCAGCATGTTTGCTCGTGTTGCAACGTGTGTTTTTGAATAAAACCATTTCAGGATAAATGATGAAGCATTACGACATTCACATGTATAAAATGTTTGTAGCGTGCGGTCCAGGGTCACAGCATTGTTCAGGTGGCAGGAGACTCTGCTCCAAGTCCAACATCTGTCCATTTTCTCTCAGAATCAGCAAGCAAACAATGTGGACAATTGTCCCATAACCCCCTGCTTCCACCTGTGAGGAACCTCGGGAGGGGACTCGACCCCCTCCAGCCCTGGTTTCACCTGCTGAGCTCACAGGAAGCAACAAGCAAAGAGTCTCTCAGAGGTTTCCACTCCTTCTTCTGAGCAGCAGCTTCAGAAAGAGTCCGACTCTCCACACACTTTTACTGGACACGTCTCTTCTCTGAGCGCTTTCAAGGTTTCATTTCTAAGCGCTGGACTTCAAAAGCCAGCGAGCGTCCTGAGATCAAACTGTGAGCTGTAGAGTGTCCACCTGAGCTGCTGATCAGACAGGTGGACAGCAGCATTCAGCTCTGACTGTGTGTTTGTGTTTGTCTTGTTGATCCTGGAGAAACTGCATGACAATAAAGCTTTGACTGACTGATTGTTTGAATCAGTGAATTGAGGCGTTGGAACTCCAGTTGTTCAGAGAGAATCAGACTCCCCCACAGAAATGGAACGTTCCGGGGGCCGGCCGCTGCAGCAGCCAATCAAGCCGCCTGCAGCCTATAAAGCTGAGCTGCTGCCACACAGTCAGTCTTTGGTTCCTCAGTGTGGCGTGCGTACCTGCTCAGGTGAGTGATGTCATGACTTGGTGTTGGTGGACGTGATGCTACTTTAGGTTTGGACACATTCTGGGAGCTGCTGTTGGCTTGTGGATCACATCTGTTGGGCTGTTGGTCCACTGGGTCTCTATTTAATGATCATTATGGTCGACTGTCGCTTCTGATGCACTTCCAGTGTTGCTAAAGAGCACGTTGGTTAAATCAGAGTAGAATTTACAGTCATGAATTTCCTTTGTAAAGTCACCAGTCTGAGTTTGTTACTAATTATTTCTGTTTTTTCTTTTACAGGAAACCTAATGAACCGTTTCCAAATCATCACGCTCAATCTTCAATAAAATAAGTGAAAAGAACCTGAAGTCCTGAACTTTTGACTCTAACAGATCATCTGTGGTGGGTTAGTTTATCTGCCCCTCCAACAGTTTGCTCCACATTATATATTCATGAGTTGCTGTTCACAGCAGACGTCACCTGGACAGTCGACTCTAGTTGTAAACCACGTTTGACTGCACGTGAGCTTTATTCCACAATAATACTGCCTCACCGTATAGGGAGAGTTTTTACTCCACAACAGGCTGAGTGCTAAATGACTTCAGAACCGGCTGACAGACCATCCAGTCTGATTTAAATGTATTAATGTTTCCATACCAGCAGCTTCCATGTTCCAGCGTGTGAATGATGAAAAGGCCGAGAGGATTCATGTACAGACGGACGGCAGCAGTCCAGGACAATTCTAACAGAAATGTAGAAACAGGTGACAGAGGAGCACAACAGTTTTGGGAGTCGCTCCTCTTTGTCCTCACAGAAGCTGAGATGAGCTGATTTCTTCTTCTGGTCCTGTGTGCAGGTGAACCTCTGGTCCAGCAGCTTCTTGCTGTAGTAGATCTGCCAGGCGAGCAGCTGCACAGCGATAACCATCAGCAGGTACGTGGGACACCAGGCTCAGCTGGCTCGTGTCACTTTCTACAGCCTGTAGTGTTTCTGTCTGATTCTGTCTGCATTTGATTTGTTTCAGACGTTCAGAGGAAACGCAGCCCTGCACCATGAGAAGAGGGGCCGACCCCGGGACCAGGAACTTTAAAACCAGCTGCCGTCCAGCTGACGAGGCCTGAAGGACTCGCTGGTGAAAAGGTAGCAGGTGAGAACAGACGAGGCGTTTGAAAACCATCCTGTGATGAGGAACTAACTTTGTTATCTGTCAGATTCTTGTTGCCAACAGTCGACTTTAACTTTGTTTCTTCTTCTTCCAGGTGCGTCAGATCCTGAGAGGGAACTCACCGTCATGTCTTTTACACCAAATAACTTCCATACACATTAAACACGTTAACATTCAAACATGCTTAAAAAATGTAGAATGTGTAGAAGAAAACACAGCAGCCTTTCACAATAAAATGTAGTTCAGCTGTTTGAACTCCTCGTCTTCTACAGGAACTGAGACCAAGATGGAAAAGGTCTGTTTTCTTTGTTCACTTTCAATATGTCAACTATTAATGCATTTCTAAGTAGAACAGTGTTGTACTTGGAAATGCATTAATAGTTGACATATTGAAAGTTACTTTAAAATCATTCTGACAAAGAAAACAGACTTTTTCCATCTTGGTCTCAGTTCCTGTAGAAGACGAGTTCAAACAGCTGAACTACATTTTATTGTGAAAGGCTGCTGTGTTTTCTTCTACACATATTCTACATTTTTCAAGCATGTTTGAATGTTAATGTGTTTAATGTGTGTGGAAGTTATTTGGTACTTGTAACATATTTCAATAAATTCACTACAAGTCTGAATTTGTTTCCTGTGTTTGTCTCCAATTCTGTATTCATGAGTTGTTTTCACTGCAGACAACAGTAAACTTCATTTGACTGCATGTTCTTTGTCAGCTGTGACCTTTATTTCACTTTGTCATTAAACAATTAACATCAACTCTTAAATGCTACAATATTTTTGGATCAATTAAAAATGAAGCTAATTTTTATCACATTTCCATGAAATGCATCAGACAAAAAGGATCAAACGGCACATTTCAACATTGTGGCTCAATAAAAACAACTGAATCAAACATGGTGTCTTTATTTCATGATGTCAGACAGGTACTAGCACTGGATGCTAAAGCTAAGCACAAACACTTCACTTCTAAAAAGTCGCCAAAATGAGCATCTGCAGACAAACTGACAGTGACTAACAGTGTTGGCTGCAGGTGGATCTGATGTTTCTCACAGTCTCACTTCCCTCTGAGGGATGAGACTGGAACAGCAAAAAGAACGGACCTCATCTGGTCGGGTGAAGCGACCCGCTCCCGGTGCTGGAAGCGGCTGCCGGCTGTGCCCGTCGCTCTCGGACCCGCTCCAGAAGCCATAGAGGGAATCTGAAAGCAGAACACGACAAGTTTAACACAAATGTTACATGTTCAGTCATAAAGCAGCAGGAAAACTAGTTCACACAAAGAGCTGCTTGACTCAACTGTCTCAATTATAAACTTTCAGTCCAACTCTCGCCTACTTATGTGTGTTTAAATCAAATGTACAAGCAGAGTGGAACTATAAAGTAGCAGAATATGGAACCTAAGAACGAACCTGAGGAAATCAAACCTGGTTTATTTCGTCACTGGCTGTTTGAGATTGAGACACAAACGAGTTTAATTTGTACCTGATTAAATGCAGACTTGCTGCACAGCTGCACTCAGTTACTTTCAATCAGTGCTCATTAGCTAGCGTTGCTAAGCTAGCATGGAAAACGCTCGTCAAATACCTTGATTTGAAGCGTTCTTGACCCTCAATTTAACATTATGTGAGTCCAAATGTTCACGTAAACGCTTCATTTCACTCCGAGTGCCATCATTCTTCACTGAAACGGTTTGTTCACGGCACAACACAGCGGAGCTAACAAGCTAATGGCAGCTAGCTGTTAGTTAGCCACACGGACAGCAGTGTTAGCTCGGTTACTGTCGCTGGAGCGACATGCGAAGTATCCAGACAGCCGGTGAAAACATGGAACAGATGAATGAAGCACTTACTTTATTTATCTGCTGCTCACACGAAGCGTCCGACCGTCAGCATGTCGGTGGACAAACAGAGAGCTGCTAGCTGACTGGGGCCATACGAGACAGACCGGAAGTGTGACGTGTCAACTTCTGATTGGGCAAACGGCCTCAACTCGATTCAAGCGAGCTTTATTGACAAAACGACCATTGACACGCAAGCAGCGTGTTGTTAGAGTGTAAATGCAGCAGAGCAGGTTATTTTCACACAAAGCGTTTTAATCTGAGGAAAGTCTCAGTAACTGCAGGTTTATAAAGATTCAGGAGCTTTTCAGTCTTTGATCTGAACGTTTCAAAACTCAACAACAATCAAGGATCGAACTCAGAATCTCAGAACTCCACAACATCCCTCCAACCCACTGAGCTACCTGCACATCTACCTCAGGACACTTTGGTTGAATGAGTTAAAGCCCCACAGAGGAAGACCGAGGGCCACCAGGAGCCTGGAGCTGCTGATGACAGATGTTCTTCATTTAGTCAAAGAATTAAAAGTCTCTCACAGGTTTTCACTCCTTCTTCTGAGCAGCAGCTTCAGAAAGAGTCCAGAGCTTTTGTTGGACACATCTCTTCTCTGAGCGCTGTCAAGTTTTCATTTATCAGTGCTGGACCTCAAAAGCCAGTGAGTGTCCTGAGATCAAACTGTGAGCTGTAGAGTGTCCACCTGAGCTGCTGATCAGAGACCAGCCTTCAACACTCAGGCAGGGTTTGAACCCACAATCTGCAGACTTCACTGCATCACTTTATCTTCCTGAGCTAATGAGCTGGAGATAAACTTCTGATTCTGACACCATTTCACTCTTTGTTCTGGACATCAGGTTTAAAAATCACCACACCTACTCGGGGATTGAACCCACAACCTCAGACCTGCTGACCAGACCTCTATCAGCCTGAGCTCCTGGATCTGACTGATGCTCTTTGTTTCTGTCACATTTCACTCTTTTGAACGTCGACCCTCAAATTTCAAACAAGAATCGAACCCCCGACCTCAAAACTTGCAGCCCTGGTTTCTCCTGCTGAGCCAACAGGAGGACAAGAGCAAAGCTTCAAACTGAAACCATCAATATCGGATCTTTGTCACACAACGACACACAAAACAATGACAGTCCGTTCAACATAAATCCTGTCGTCCATTATTGATCTCTATCATATGATCAGACACTTCTACATATTCCTGCATGGATCGGCTTTAACATAGTGTTCAAATCATCATGTTTGGTTTGACCTCATCTCTACTTCACAGTCTGACTGTGTTTCTATGAGCTGCAGTGATTGGTCAGGATTTTCTATCCGTTCAGTTCATATTTCACCTTCTGGACTTTGCTGCCATCTGGTGGAGATTTGCAGGAACTGCAGCCTGAACTCTGTCAGACTGAGTCTGAACAAGTAAACCTTAAATAAACCGACCTCTCTGCAGCTGAACACGTCAGGTTGAACATTAAACCTTCTCCTCCCTCTGAGTGTGCTGCCTGTCCAGTGAGAGAGAGATAAACACTCTTCATGTCACAAAGTGACATTAATGAGCATCAGACACACGTTTGTTTCCTTCACTACACCAACATGGTCTGCTGTGAGCAGCAGCTGACAGCAGAGCTTCGCTGCAGCGTTCTCCCACATGAACACATGTGATTTTAGCAGGTTAACACTTTAAACAGGACGTCAACAACTGGTCACATCAGTTTGGGATATCGGGGCTTCCACGGCCTCGGACAGAACCGCTGCGGTCACATGTTCAGGAGGAGATCAGCTGACTGACGTGTTCCTGACGTGAAAAACCAGCACAGACCAGCATGATTTCCATGCTGGTCTGTGCTGGTCTGTGCTGGTTCAGCTGGTGGAGCAGCATGATGAAGCCGGGCTCATCAGTGCTGCTGGGCCGAGCATCAGTGATCCACAGGACATTAACAGCCTCCACAGATGAGGTGAAGCTGCTGCAGCAGACCACAGATCAGCTTCTCTCTCGTGCTGCGACGCTTCTCAGCTCCCACTGGAAACAAGAGCTTTTGTTTTGGTTCCTAAAACCAGCAAATTAAATTCACCACAACTGAAACACAGAACAACAGACCTGAAATAAAAAGTTATTTATGGGGAATTTAATTTGTGTTCATACAAATACATTTACAATCCATAAAACACTGGAACTAAACTGAGCAACAACATCTCAGTGGAATGAGTTTCATCACAGCAACGTGTGTGTGACACCGTCACATGTGTCTCAGTTCTTTCCTCCTCATGAACTGACTGGCAGCTGGAGGGTGGAGCTGTCTGACTGAACTCCACCTGCTGGATGATTTCCACCTCCACACAGATGTTGATGCTGTGGCCTCTGGTGTCTGCAGCTCCAGCTGTTTGCACTCAGCTGGTGTGATGATATTAAAGCTGTCTGAGCTCACAGAGCTGGTTTGAGTGGCAGCGCTGCAGACTGCACACTGTCCCGGGTTTCTTTCTCCACGTCTGCTTGTGACAACATGTATCTGACGGTTTTGCAGTAGAAGTGGAACTGCTCTGTGTCTGAGCTGTTTTTAAAGACCGTGTTGAACAAACATTTGGATCTTTGTGTTTCTGAGCTGTAACACATCATCAGGTGGTGCTGCTGTTATGTTACACCTCGCTGCACGACTGTCGTCCCTGCTGACATCAGTACTGAGTCCAAGTCTGTGTCAGAACCGTCCGAATGGATTGTCTTCTGGAAGGTCTTTCATTTCTGACTGGACTCCAGAAACGCCGCCTTCAGATGATGAATCCCAACCAAACGGCCGAGTCGCGTCAGCCGCTCGCAGCTCAGGTGTCAGAGGAAGTGAGCAGGTGAAGATGTGAGCTGCACAAGACAAAGAACACACATCCATCAGCTGACGCGTCTCCACACGACGAGAGTGAAGCCAGAAGTGAGTGATCAGTGTCACACAGCTGGCTGTGCCCTCACCTGCACACCTGCACAGCTGGAACCTGCTGGAGCTTCACTCTCATGTTCTCTGCAGGTGACAGTGAGACGTCTACCTGAAGGCACAAACACACATTTAGAAACCTCTTCAACAACATGCAGCGACATGCAGAGGGGGGTTAAACATGACGGTGAAGCAGGACGTGTGGTGAACAAATGGAAACAGGATCGAGCTGTTTAATAAAACCAACTTCAGACTGATATTATCAGCCTGATTCAAGCTTGATTTAAAAAAGCTCCCGGTGGAGTTTCTGACCTGTAGTGGTGCTGTGGGTCAGTGTCTTTATGACCGGGTCCATTTAGTTTGCCTCATTGTACACTGATGGGCACAGACACAGACAGTCGGCTCGCTGCCGTCATACGGCCACAGTCCCTCTGTTCCAGGTGCAGCAGCAGGAGCACCTGAGGCAGCAGCTGAGGCTCAACACACATTACAGCTACAGCAACATGTGCTGAAGCCGCTGAGCTCTCCGTCAGCAGCAGAGTGCTGGTGACCTCAGACTGCTTCCCCTCATTCTCCCTGACCTCTGACCTCTGACCTCTGACCACGCCAGCCACTCAAACATGGAGTCCGTCAGGGTCGTTTGCTTTGTGTGAAGCGTTCGGCGACTCGCTCGGCTCACAGGTGAAACTGGCTCGACTGCCGCTGTGACGCTGCCCTTCTTGTCGTGCTCACAGCAGCAGCTCATGTTCACATTCACGTTTCTCAAGTCTTGCTGGAGTGATTCAGCCTGATCTCTGAACAGTTTCTGATGCCTCGTCTTTGTGTCGTGTTCTTCATCATCTCTCACAGTTGTGATGTGTTTGTTGTCTTTCTAACAGTCTAAGATGCAGAACGCCTGAAACCAGAGGAGAGCAAACACAGGCGGAGCAACAAAACTCTGACTCAGATGATAGAAAGTAACTCTGAGGGCCGGTATTCACCACGTGCTGTCAGAAGTGACGTGGTGAAAGTTTGGGCCTGATGCCAGCGGGTGTGTTTCCATTCTGCTCTGTGTAGCTGCAGAATCTGGCAGTGACGAAGCCGTGGAAGCATCCAGATCTCCAGCAGGAGACACGCTGCAATATGTGTCCCCTTTACAAGATATGTTCATATTGCCACTGCAAGCAGAGCTGCAAAACTCAAAGTCCTGACAGTCCAGAACACAGAAGTAAAGAAGAACTCTGCATGTGTGTGTTGGTCAACACACTCGTGTTTCTGTCTGTGGTGTGTGTATGTACCATCTAACACCTTCATTGTTTCTGTGCGGGACTTTTCTCACATTCACTTGGGAGGAGAGGTTCAGCTTTGCAAAGAGGCCCGGTCCAGGATCCACAGGACCAGAGACTCCATGTTGGCCATGGTGGCAGTCTGAGGCCCTGAAACCCCCTGAAGGGAAGAAGCGCCCCGACACAAAGAGCAGCAGGCCGCCGCCACCCCTCAGAAACTCTGCAGGCTGACAGGTGACACATGCAGCAGCAGCAGCCACACGCTGCTGGTGGGATGTCAAGGACTGACTGGAGATTCAAATGTTCTTTGTTCTGCTGTGACAGAAGCGTCACTGTTTATCTCTGCATTTCCTCTCTGTCCATTTCACTCACTGTGAATAATGTTGCTGTAAGAAAATGCTGCATCTTATGTGTCTTTATGTTAAACGTGGTCAGCAGATTCTCCTCAGCTGTGATATAATCCTGCACCTCAGCACAGCTGTCACCATCATAATTCATACCTGTTGTAATTGGATTGTATTGTTATAAGGCAGCACTTACTATGTACCAGACAGACAAAGATCCTTGTTGTGACGCCACAAGGAAAACAGATGATGAGCATTTACAGTCAGAAACATTCAGTCTGTTCATGGACTCTGATGAAGCAGTTGGAACATTAATGTGCGTCTGTGAGACCGTTTGAAGGAAAACAATTAGAAAATATCCACATTGGAAGTTGTTACTGTGACACAGCTGTCACACTCTGTGGTCTCTGAATATGAACTGTCCATATGCACGAGTCAGAGAGACGCACATCACTGATCCTGCAGCAGGAAGGTTTCCTATTGGATCAGGCAGGCCGACCCTTAAAAGGTCAAACTCACAGTATAGAAATATAGATATTAAAACATCAGCTGACTGAGTGCTGATCTCTGGTGAGGACTGCAGGCTGGATTACATGTGAAGAGTTCAGATGAAGCTGCAGCTGCAGAAGTAAGATGAGAATCAAACAATATTTCCTGAATTTCACTGACATTAAACGTATTCTAGCAGCCCAGCTCTCCATCTGTACAGATAAGTACACTTCAAACCAACAGGCAGCTCATCAGATGAATACACCGTCTGTAAAACACACACCTGAGCAGGTGTTGATCCCCGGCTGTCTGCATGCAGCCCTGCAGCAGCTCCACTGCTCTGTTCCCTCAGCTGCCACTTCCTGCTTCAGTATTATTCTCAACATCTCACACTGAATCATTTCCAGCAGAGATTAATATGAGGAAAAGCTCAGCAAAGTTCCCAGAGCATCAGGTCAGAAACCTGATCACCTTCTTGATGATTTTCCTCAAACATTGATGGAAGTGAAACGAGCTCAGCCGTGTTTCGTCACGTCTACGGGTCGTACAGAGGGTCAAACTTCACAGCAGCGTTTGTCTCTCCGCCCTGCAGGCCAGCAGAGCTCAGCTGGATTCAACCTGAAGCCTCCTGGCTGCAGCACGCAGATCGGGGAGTGGCTCGGCGTGGGCGGGGTCACGCGTTTGACTCCGCCCACACCGACTACACCCACTGCGCAGGCGCCCTCTGGTGGCGGACACCAGGCAGCACATGGTCAGACGTCACTGCAGCGCCCTCAGCTGTTAGCTGGAGCTGATCACAGCAGGCAGAGAGCTGATGATCAGTGAAATGTTTCAGCTGTTATTGTTCCATCATCTGTGTGCTGATATGTTCCGTCTCTGCTTCAGCTTCTAATGAAATAAACAGCTTCTGCATGGAGCTCCTGTCATCATCATTTATATCAGGATCAGTTCTGCTGCAACATGTTTCTGTTCCCATCTTCAGTGGAAACACCAGCCGACATCACAACAGTCAGAATACATCATGTGGAAATACATTCTGGTCTCATCCTGTGAAGAAAATACTGATGATGTGTTTACATGTTGATGAGGCCTCACAGCTGCACACACACACACACACACACACACACACCTTCTGTCTGAGGTTCAGTGTGTAACTGGAACAGTGACGTGAGCCCCAGACTTCATACTGGACTTCTAACTGGATTCAAACACACACAGCCATGAAAAAGCTGCATGCTTCAGAATCTTCCCTCAGCTCCTCCGTCTGCTCTTCATCCAGGCCGTCAGACAGACGCAGCATCTTCCTCGTCCGTGGTGATGATGGTGATGATGATGATGATGATGATGATGATGATGATGATGATGAAAAGCCGTCAGCAGCAACATGCTCCAGTTCTTCCTCCACAAAGGAACCAGATTGTGGTTCTTAAAGGAACAATAACACTGCAGGATGTGAAACAGACCAGCAGCTGATTTTAACAATCCTGGTTTAATGAAACGCCAACATCCCTCCTCTACCAGCCGGATGGACGTGAGGACAATAATACTGCTGTGAGCAGCAGCTGATGCTTCAGAGACACATTCTGAAGGCCACTTCCAGATCCTGGATCAGTGGAGGGATGAAGCTTCAGTCTGCAGGTGGAATGAATCACATGACGTCTCACCTGTCGTCCTCTCTGCTCTCGTCACCTTCTTCTCTCCTGCAGTCTGTCTTCTTCAGACCTCGGTGATTTAATGACAGCAGACATTCAGTATGAAAACCTTCATGTTGTGTGTTGACAGAGTGCAACAGGTTATTTAAAGGCTCAGATTCAACAGGGTGATACTGAGAGACAAAACCAGCAGCTGATGTGCAGCACGTTTCCCTCTGAAGAAGGAAACGCAGGAAGATTCAAACATGTTCAGAAAAATAAAACCTCGTATATTAAATGTCACAACTGACACAGTACAAAGTGCAGAGCGACTGTGAGCAGTGCTGCCGGGGATGTTGGGCCCCGTGAAAACTAATCTAATGGGGCTGGAGAAAAAATCTGATGCCGTTTTATATAAAACTGCATTTTAATGATATTTCTGACTGTCACTCCATATTTGTGAAGAGAACAACATGACAGTCAGCTGGTTACTGCTCACCGTCTCCTCCTCGTCCTGCAGCTCTGATTTATCTCCACTGTCGACTCACAGCTGGTGGCAGACTGGGACAGACAGTGATGGACAGACTGGGACAGACAGTGATGGACAGACTGGGACAGACAGTGATGGACAGACTGGGACAGACTGGGCTGCTGCTGACTCGGCTGTTGTTCAGTCTGCTGAAAGCAGCAGTGACGGTGATTTAATATGAATGTTGCTGAATGTTTCCCTGCACTGATGAAATGTTGATGAGATGTATGCTAACACTAGCCTGTAGCTAGCTAGCTGATGTGACTGTGGACATGAAGCTAACAGGCTAACAGCCTCAGACTGAAGGCTCCCCACCTGTCCAGGTGAGTCACTGGCTCACACACTGACACTCTGTCCTCTGTCTTTCCTCTCTTTCCTTCTCTGAACACCAGATTGTGATTTCGGCAACATTGTGATGACTGAAGTTCATCTACTGACAGCAGCTGAACACGTCACTGACCGGAAGTGACAGGCAGGACCAAACCATTTCCTGCAGAAACAGGGGGGTGGTCGCTCAGTGCGGATGTTTACCTTCTGGCCAATGGGACATTTAACTTTAACTTTAACTTTTCTCTCACAAGCTGAAGTGAACGATTTTATACAGGTTTTCTTTTTATGTGCACTAAATAATTAATTGTTTCAGATGTTGAGCGCACATTTGTTAACAGCCAATCAGAGCAGCCGCACACCTGACAGGTGTGGCAGGTCAAGGTGGGATTAGGCGAGTTCTTTTTTTTATTATTACTGTTGTTGACAAACAGAATATGAACACATGGAGTGAGGGTGTGATGTCATCAAGCTGAAGTTACGTCACAGTCACAAGTCATTTCAATAACATGAGAACAAGGAGATTAATATCAGAGACTTTATGACTTTCTTATTCTCACACTGACTGATCATGTTGATGTGTTGTTTGATTTCCTTTTTGAGACGATGAGTTCAAAGTATTTGATCAGTTTTGGCTGAAAATAATATTAAATGAATTAAATAATATTGGGCTGAAAAGAAACCGAACAAAACATTTTGATCGTCCAAATCAAAGTTTTTGTCAATAAGTTGATCAGGTGAGTTCATGACCAGCAGCGCTGCCTGAACCGTGATGCATGCTGGTTAAAATGTGTCCATGATGACGTGGATGGTGATGTCACATGACTTTAAGTTATCGTGGCAGCAGGGCGGCTGCAGAGCAGGTGAGCAGTCGCTCTCCAGGTGCTGCGCGAGTCCAGACCCACCTTCATGACGTCAGGACTTTGCCCTAATTGGCTCCCATCTACGCTGACGTATATGACGTGTGTTTGGATGAGTTTCCATCTCCATAAGCGCCTCTTTTCTACTGGAACATCACAGACTGTGAGATCAGCAGCAGCCGTGTGGCCGCAGCTGTGGGACAGTTAACATGAAGAAACCTATAAAATCCTTCATGTGACGCAACAACCCTGAAAGATGTCGTCAACTAACTGCCGAGTTGTGTCAGCTGGTGGTGATGATGGAGAAGTGGTGAACTACAGACAACACAGGTTCAGTGTTATCTGTACTGTCCACTCTTATTAAGCCTTTCTGTTCCCGTCACAGTAACAACACAAAGGATTCTGCTGAGATATTCTGCGTGTGATGAGATGCAGCGGGACCAGACATCTGACTCAGTCACCTGCTCTGATTATTGGATTTCACTCATTGTGAATAATGTACAATATACATAATAATATACATATATATATATATATATATATATATATATATATATATATATATATATATATATATATATAAATATATATATATACACTATATTACCAAAAGTATTCGCTCACCCATTCAAATGATCAGAATCAGGTGTTCTAATCACTTGGCCTGGCCCCAGGTGTATAAATTCAAGCACTCAGGCATGCAGACTGTGAAACAAGACATTTGTGAAAGAATGGGCCGCTCTCAGGAGCTCAGTGAATTCCAGCGTGGAACTGTCATAGGATGCCACTTGTGCAACAAATCCAGTCGTGAAATTTCCTCGCTCCTAAATATTCCACAGTCAACTGTCAGCTCTATTATAACAAAATGGAAGCGTTTGGGAACAACAGCAACTCAGCCACGAAGTGGTAGGCCACGTAAAGTGACGGAGAGGGGTCAGCGGATGCTGAAGCGCATAGTGCAAAGAGGTCGCCGACTTTCTGCACAGTCAATTGCTAGAGAGCTACAAACTTCATGTGACCTTCAGATTAGCCCAAGTACAGTACGCAGAGAGCTTCATGGAATGGGTTTCCATGGCCGAGCAGCTACAGCCAAGCCACACATCACCAAGTGCAATGCAAGGCGTCGGATGCAATGGTGTAAAGCACGCCGTCACTGGCCTCTAGAGCAGTGGAGACGCGTTCTCTGGAGTGATGAATCACGCTTTTCCATCTGGCAATCTGATGGACGAGTCTGGGTTTGGAGGTTGCCAGGAGAACGGTACATTTCAGATTGCATTGTGCCAACTGTGAAATTTGGTGGAGGAGGAATTATGGTATGGGGTTGTTTTTCAGGAGCTGGGCTTGGCCCCTTAGTTCCAGTGAAAGGAACATTGAATGCTTCAGGATACCAAAACATTTTGGACAATTCCATGCTCCCAACCTTGTGGGAACAGTTTGGAGCGGGCCCCTTCCTCTTCCAACATGACTGTGCACCAGTGCACAAAGCAAGGTCCATAAAGACGTGGATGACAGAGTCTGGTGTGGATGAACTTGACTGGCCTGCACAGAGTCCTGACCTGAACCCGATAGAACACCTTTGGGATGAATTAGAGCGGAGACTGAGAGCCAGGCCTTCTCGACCAACATCAGTGTGTGACCTCACCAATGCGCTTTTGGAAGAATGGTCAAAAATTCCTATAAACACTCTCCTCAACCTTGTGGACAGTCTTCCCAGAAGAGTTGAAGCTGTAATAGCTGCAAAAGGTGGACCGACATCATATTGAATTCTATGAGTTAGGAATGGGATGGCACTTCAGTTCATAGAATGAGTAAAGGCAGGTGAGCGAATACTTTTGGTAATATAGTGTATATATATATACATATTATATACAGTCAAGTCAGTGACGTCATGACGCCATGTGGCCGCTCTCTGTTTCATCAAGGTGCGTCTGCTGCTGCTGAGAGTCTCACAGAGTCTGTGGGAGGGTAGCAGGGCGGGGCCAGGCTCACCTGTTGGGCGGGGCCAGGCTCACCTGCTGGGCGGGGCCAGACTCACCTGATTAATGCAGTTTGCAGGATGAAGTCAATCACATCACGAGTTCCTTCCACATGAAGGACGTTTCAGTCATGATAATATTATGAATAAAAGCCCATAGTTTCACATGTTTTGGGGGTTAGATTAAATAATATTTATAATATATTATAAAACGAGGTGAACTGGTTCAGTCTTTAGTCTTGGTGGACGGTGTTGGGAGGAGTCACGTGTTAACTGATAAGAAGAGGACACAGCCATCAGCTGCCCAGGTCAGGAAACAGAGAAGAGAAGAAGATAAAGGTCAGAGCCATGTCAGATACTCTTCAGAAGTGTGACCATGCATGTAATGAGATGAAATGACGGTAATTAGTAGAAGTTAGGCTAACTGGTATGTTTGTTAGCCTCTTGCTACACTGCTGGCTACAATAGTAGATGACGACAGCTGACCAGCAAACATTCCATCTAATTCCTTTCACCCTAATAATGTAACACAACATGACCAGCTCACATAGTGTGTGTTAAACATCATGTTAGGTCCTGTGCTGCTCAGTAAAGTCACTTATCACTTCTGGAAGCTAATTCCTGATGGAGCTCTCTGACTCATTTGGAGTGTCATGTATATAATTAGCCATTAACCAAGGAGGTTGTGTTTGGTTTTCTATTCATTTGGTTCTTATTCTAAAGTTGGATACATGATGCTTAATAACAGCTTTATTTAGTTGTGCTATTCCTGCACTGATCATTTCTGTTGTATTTTAAAATGAATGCAGGGGACTTTTTAAATATCTTGGAGCCAGCAGCCAGGAGGAGGAGACATCTACCTCCTCAGACACACACAGTCTCCACAAACTGTCTGATCCTGAGGATGAAGAGCAGTTTACCTCTGCTTCTCCCCAGCAAGACTCAGGTGAGTGTGTGTGTGTGTGTGTGAGTGTGAGTGTGTGTGTGTGTGTGTGTGTGTGTGTGTGAGTGAGTGAGTGTGTGTGTGTGTGTGTGTGTGTGTGTGTGTCTGTGTGTGTGTGTGTGTGTGTGTGTGAGTGAGTGTGTGTCTGTGTGTGTCTGTGTGTGTCTGTGTGTGTGTGTGTGTGTGAGTGTGTGTGTGTGTCTGTGTGTGTGTGTGTGTGTGTGAGTGAGTGTGTGTCTGTGTGTGTCTGTGTGTGTGTGTGTGTGTGTGTGTGTGAGTGTGTGTGTGTGTGTCTGTGTGTGTGTGTGTGTGAGTGAGTGAGTGTGTGTGTGTGTGTGTGTGTGTGAGTGAGTGTGTGTCTGTGTGTGTCTGTGTGTGTCTGTGTGTGTGTGTGTCTGTGTGTGAGTGTGTGTGTGTGTGTGTGTGTGTGAGTGTGTGTGTGTGTGTGTGTGTGTGTGTGTGTGTGTGTGTGTGTGTGTGTGTGCATCTCTGCAGATCACTTTGCAGTCAGTTATACTGTTATTATCACTGTGTATGTGTGATGTTCTGCCCTGTGTGTGGATGCTGATGCCCTCTCACTCTCCATTAGAAACGCCTGGAGCAGCATCGTCTCCTGACCATGAGCTTCTGTCCTCTGACCTGCTGACTGGCCTTCAGTTCTGACTGTGAGAGTTCAGACACAACTGGTTTCCAGTCAGGTACCATCTGACTTTGTGTTCTCTGGAAACAACAGTGACAGAAGAAGTTGCCACCATCAATACGTCAGGAAGTCATTGGTTAGTGGGGAAAATATATCTAGACGTTGGTTGGTATTCATTTTGTGTTTCTTGTACAAAGTGTAGTAAAATTATAACACTCTCTGAAGTGTGTTATTGTACTTGTGAGATGAGGGATCTGGGGTGCTGGCGGTGAGGTGACGCCACTGACATCATTAAAGGAGGACTGGATGATGACTTACCAAACGCCTTCAATTGGTGTTTTGAAAGTTGTGATTTAACTCAGAATATCTCTGCATTGAAGAATTCTCTTGACTGATTTTGTTATAACATCATGTTTATAACATCAGGTTACAGGTTGGATGAAGAAAACCAACAGCAGGACGGCTGATGTGATGCTGCCTGTGGACGCACTGTGCCAACACGTTTCCTCTGCTCTCCTTCAGTGTGTGTCAACCTCTGTCAGCTTCCTTCAGTTTGGAAAAGCTCAACAATAATTCCAATTCCCCAACAAAAAATCCTGAGCAGCTAACTGAGTTTAGGCCTGTCGCTCTCACATCACTTATTATGAAAATCTTTGAGACAGTGGTGAGAGATGAGATCGTGTCTTTAGTGTACGACAGATTACAGTTTGGATGAAGTGGTGGAAGAAGCTGAACTCCTGGACAAAATCTACAAGCACTTGGAGAAACCAGAATCACATGTGAGACTTTTATTTGCTGACTTCTCTTCAGCTTTTAACAAGATGCAACCACATATTTTAATTCAACCACTGTCCTCTTATCTTAATTTACCTGATCAGTTCTTACTGTTGCTTTTAATCTTTTTAACTGAGAGGAGGCAGCAGGTTTGAGTTAACGGAGCTTCGTCAGATGTGGTTTCAAATCCAGGCTCCCCACAGGGTGAGTTTGAGTTTTATCTCCCCTTCTTTTTATTTTGTGTAGCGACAGTTGCAGGTCTCACAAACAGGGCAGCGACCTGGTGAAACTCTCAGACGACGCAGCACCTCTGACTCTCCTCCAGGGTCCGAGTCGGACTTCATCAGCTGCTGTTTCCTCGATCTGGATGTGAACAAAACCAAAGATCTTGTCAGTGATTTTAGAAGAAATGGTGGAAAACATAAGGCAAGTACAATTCATGGGAACGAGGTCGAAGTTGTTGAAACTTACAAGTATTTAAGCTGTTTTTGATTCACAGTTGAAGTTTGACAAAATATTGAGTCCACTGTCAAACGAGGCCAGCAGAGAATCCACTTACTAAGAAAGCTGAACTCTTTTAACGTCTGTAACAAACTTCGTGTAAGTTTTATCAGTCTTTTATCGAGAGTATTTGAACTTTTTCCTTCATCTGCTGGTTTGGGACTTGGGTTCCTTGTGGGAGAAGCAGGTGGTTCACAAAGATAAAGAAATCGTTTCCTGTCCTCTGAGTTCATGTCGATGCCTTCAGGCTGCTGGTTTATAGCTGCAGTCAGGAGGACGAATATGGTGCTAATTCTTTCATCCCACCTGCAGTTAAGCTCTTGAACTTGGTCAGTGGCAGCTTCTCTTTGTAAGACTGTAACTTTGTGTCCTTGTAACTTAATGTGCCACTTATTTATTTATTTATCACTCTCTGTTCTTATTCTTGGTCTCTGTTGTCTCCACACTGATGTGACAGAGGCCTCAGCCTTGTTCTCCTGGGAGATGAACTGATCTGCATGTTGTGCTCCTGTTTGTCGTCTGCTGCTCGTTGTTGTGTCACGGCTGTTGTTTGTGTGCTGCGAGGCAGCAGCATTAATCTGCTGATCCAGCAGATTTTACTCGTCTGGATTCTTTTCACAAAATACAGTTTTGCTAAAATCTTCGACTGAAATCTAACAGAAGAAAAGCTGCAAGCAGCAGACATGAACCTCAACAATGTTCTCTGGGTTTGTTACGTGCTGCATGTTCACGTTTGCATCAGGATCTCAGTACACATGCTGCAGACTGGATTCCAGATAAAGACACAGAGTTTGACTCATCCACACTGATCACAGGTCAGTTTTTACACAGTCAAATGAAAACGCTTTGTTAACATTCAGCACGTCGACTCGTCATTCAGCCTTTCGTTCCGTTACACATCTGACAGAATGACAGAAGTCACGATGTGCACATGAGCTTCCTCTCTGCTGTCAGCTGCTGGACCGAGTGACTCTGGAATGGTTCTGGTAACTCCCTCAGGTGGATCATAGTTCTGAAGAACGAGGCTCCAGATGAAGACAGAGAGGAACACGTCAGTCAGCTGATCCCTGATCTGTGCTTCTGTGCTGCAGGCAGAACAGAGAGACTTCCTCGTTTCTCACTTTCTTTTATTGTGACAGTCTAAAGGGAGAGTGTGAAGTTCCACATGTTGAGAAGAAAACCCAGCGGAACACGTGAATCATCAGCTGATCCAACAGAATCCACTCGTCCACTTCATGGATCCATCAAGTTTAACAGAACCACATGTTGGCAGGTGACACTGTGCACCTTTAACTCCCTGCAGCCACATTTGGACATTAGAATAAAGTGCTCAGTGCTTCAGCTGTCAGCCACACTGACTCAGAGTATCTGAAGTACGACACCCGCCACATTAAAGGAACAGTTCACCCAGAAGTCAGATCCAGTCAGGTGAAGTGTCGGCAGCCCACCAAACGTTTCTGGATCTCCTCCTGAACATGTGACCGCAGCGGTTCTGTCCGAGGCCGTGGAAGCCCCGATATCCCAAACTGATGTGACCAGTTGTTGACGTCCTGTTTAAACTGTTAACCTGCTAAAATCACATGTGTTCATGTGGGAGAACGCTGCAGCGAAGCTCTGCTGTCAGCTGCTGCTCACAGCAGACCATGTTGGTGTAGTGAAGGAAACAAACGTGTGTCTGATGCTCATTAATGTCACTTTGTGACATGAAGAGTGTTTATCTCTCTCTCACTGGACAGGCATCACACTCAGAGGGAGGAGAAGGTTTAATGTTCAACCTGACGTGTTCAGCTGCAGAGAGGTCGGTTTATTTAAGGTTTACTTGTTCAGACTCAGTCTGACAGAGTTCAGGCTGCAGTTCCTGCAAATCTCCACCAGATGGCAGCAAAGTCCAGAAGGTGAAATATGAACTGAACGGATAGAAAATCCTGACCAATCACTGCAGCTCATAGAAACACAGTCAGACTGTGAAGTAGAGATGAGGTCAAACCAAACATGATGATTTGAACACTATGTTAAAGCCGATCCATGCAGGAATATGTAGAAGTGTCTGATCATATGATAGAGATCAATAATGGACGACAGGATTGATGTTGAACGGACTGTCATTGTTTTGTGTGTCGTTGTGTGACAATGATCCGATATTGATGGTTTCAGTTTGAAGCTTTGCTCTCGTCCTCCTGTTGGCTCAGCAGGAGAAACCAGGGCTGGAAATTTTGAGGTCGCGGGTTCGATTCTTGTTTGAAATTTGAGGGTCGACGTTCAAAAGAGTGAAATGTGACAGAAACAAAGAGCATCAGTCAGATCCAGGAGCTCAGGCTGATAGAGGTCTGGTCAGCAGGTCTGAGGTTGTGGGTTCAATCCCCGGGCAGGTGTGGTGATTTTTAAACCTGATGTCCAGAACAAAGAGTGAAATGGTGTCAGAATCAGAAGTTTATCTCCAGCTCATTAGCTCAGGAAGATAAAGTGATGCAGTGAAGTCTGCAGGTTGTGGGTTCAAACCCTGCCTGAGTGTTGAAGGCTGGTCTCTGATCAGCAGCTCAGGTGGACACTCTACAGCTCACAGTTTGATCTCAGGACACTCACTGACTTTTGAGGTCCAGCACTGATGAATGAAAACTTGACAGCGCTCAGAGAAGAGATGTGTCCAACAAAAGCTCCAGACTCTTTCTGAAGCTGCTGCTCAGAAGAAGGAGTGAAAACCTGTGAGAGACTTTTAATTCTTTGACTAAATGAAGAACATCTGCCATCAGCAGCTCCAGGCTCCTGGTGGCCCTCGGTCTTCCTCTGTGGGGCTTTAACTGATTCAACCAAAGTGTCCTGAGGTAGATGTCCAGGTAGCTCAGTGGGTTGGAGGGATGTTGTGGAGTTCTGAGATTCTGAGTTCGATCCTTGATTGTTGTTGAGTTTTGAAACGTTCAGATCAAAGAGTGAAAAGCTCCTGAATCTTTATAAACCTGCAGTTACTGAGACTTTCCTCAGATTAAAACGCTTTGTGTGAAAATAACCTGCTCTGCTGCATTTACACTCTAACAACACGCTGCTTGCGTGTCAATGGTCGTTTTGTCAATAAAGCTCGCTTGAATCGAGTCGAGTCCGTTTGCCCAATCAGAGGTAGAGACGTCACACTTCCGGTCTGTCTCGTATGGCCCCAGTCAGCCAGCAGCTCTCTGTTTGTCCACCGACATGCTGACGGTCGGACGCTTCGTGTGAGCAGCAGATAAATAAAGTAAGTGCTTCATTCATCTGTTCCATGTTTTCACCGGCTGTCTGGATACTTCGCATGTCGCTCCAGCGACAGTAACCGAGCTAACACTGCTGTCCGTGTGGCTAACTAACAGCTAGCTGCCATTAGCTTGTTAGCTCCGCTGTGTTGTGCCGTGAACAAACCGTTTCAGTGAAGAATGATGGCACTCGGAGTGAAATGAAGCGTTTACGTGAACATTTGGACTCACATAATGTTAAATTGAGGGTCAAGAACGCTTCAAATCAAGGTATTTGACGAGCGTTTTCCATGCTAGCTTAGCAACGCTAGCTAATGAGCACTGATTGAAAGTAACTGAGTGCAGCTGTGCAGCAAGTCTGCATTTAATCAGGTACAAATTAAACTCGTTTGTGTCTCAATCTCAAACAGCCAGTGACGAAATAAACCAGGTTTGATTTCCTCAGGTTCGTTCTTAGGTTCCATATTCTGCTACTTTATAGTTCCACTCTGCTTGTACATTTGATTTAAACACACATAAGTAGGCGAGAGTTGGACTGAAAGTTTATAATTGAGACAGTTGAGTCAAGCAGCTCTTTGTGTGAACTAGTTTTCCTGCTGCTTTATGACTGAACATGTAACACTTGTGTTAAACTTGTCGTGTTCTGCTTTCAGATTCCCTCTATGGCTTCTGGAGCGGGTCCGAGAGCGACGGGCACAGCCGGCAGCCGCTTCCAGCACCGGGAGCGGGTCGCTTCACACGACCAGATGAGGTCCGTTCTTTTTGCTGTTCCAGTCTCATCCCTCAGAGGGAAGTGAGACTCTGAGAAACATCAGATCCACCTGCAGCCAACACTGTTAGTCACTGTCAGTTTGTCTGCAGATGCTCATTTTGGCGACTTTTTAGAAGTGAAGTGTTTGTGCTTAGCTTTAGCATCCAGTGCTAGTACCTGTCTGATATCATGAAATAAAGACACCATGTTTGATTCAGTTGTTTTTATTGAGCCACAATGTTGAAATGTGCAGTTTGATCCTTTTTGTCTGATTCATTTCATGGAAATGTTTGATAAAAATTAGCTTCATTTTTAATTGATCCAAAAATATTGTAGCATTTAAGAGTTGATGTTAATTGTTTAATGACAAAGTGAAATAAAGGTCACAGCTGACAAAGAACATGCAGTCAAATGAAGTTTACTGTTGTCTGTAGTGAAAACAACTCATGAATACAGAATTGGAGACAAACACAGGAAACAAATTCAGACTTGTAGTGAATTTATTGAAATATGTTACAAGTACCAAATAACTTCCATACACATTAAACACATTAACATGCTTGAAAAATGTAGAATATGTGTAGAAGAAAACACAGCAGCCTTTCACAATAAAATGTAGTTCAGCTGTTTGAACTCGTCGTCTTCTACAGGAACTGAGACCAAGATGGAAAAAGTCTGTTTTCTTTGTTAGAATGATTTTAAAGTAACTTTCAATATGTCAACTATTAATGCATTTCCAAGTACAACACTGTTCTACTTGGAAATGCATCAATAGTTGACATATTGAAAGTGAACAAAGAAAACAGACTTTTTCCATCTTGGTCTCAGTTCCTGTAGAAGACGAGGAGTTCAAACAGCTGAACTACATTTTATTGTGAAAGGCTGCTGTGTTTTCTTCTACACATTCTACATTTTTCAAGCATGTTTGAATGTTAATGTGTTTAATGTGTATGAAGTTATTTGGTGTAAAAGACATAACGGTGAGTTCCCTCTCAGGATCTGACGCACCTGGAAGAAGAAGAAACAAAGTTAGTCGACTGTTAGCAACAAGAATCTGACAGATAACAAAGTTAGTTCCTCATCACAGGATGGTTTTCAAACGCCTCGTCTGTTCTCACCTGCTACCTTTTCACCAGCGAGTCCTTCAGGCCTCGTCAGCTGGACGGCAGCTGGTTTTAAAGTTCCTGGTCCCGGGGTCGGCCCCTCTTCTCATGGTGCAGGGCTGCGTTTCCTCTGAACGTCTGAAACAAATCAGATGCAGACAGAATCAGACAGAAACACTACAGGCTGTAGAAAGTGACACGAGCCAGCTGAGCCTGGTGTCCCACGTACCTGCTGATGGTTATCGCTGTGCAGCTGCTCGCCTGGCAGATCTACTACAGCAAGAAGCTGCTGGACCAGAGGTTCACCTGCACACAGGACCAGAAGAAGAAATCAGCTCATCTGAGCTTCTGTGAGGACAAAGAGGAGCGACTCCCAAAACTGTTGTGCTCCTCTGTCACCTGTTTCTACATTTCTGTTAGAATTGTCCTGGACTGCTGCCGTCCGTCTGTACATGAATCCTCTCGGCCTTTTCATCATTCACACGCTGGAACATGGAAGCTGCTGGTATGGAAACATTAATACATTTAAATCAGACTGGATGGTCCGTCAGCCGGTTCTGAAGTCATTTAGCACTCAGCCTGTTGTGGAGTAAAAACTCTCCCTATACGGTGAGGCAGTATTATTGTGGAATAAAGCTCACGTGCAGTCAAACGTGGTTTACAACTAGAGTCGACTGTCCAGGTGACGTCTGCTGTGAACAGCAACTCATGAATATATAATGTGGAGCAAACTGTTGGAGGGGCAGATAAACTAACCCACCACAGATGATCTGTTAGAGTCAAAACTTCAGGACTTCAGGTTCTGTTCACTTATTTTATTGAAGGTTGAGCGTGATGATTTGGAAACGGTTCATTAGGTTTCCTGTAAAACAAACAAGCAGAAATAATTAGTAACAAACTCAGACTGGTGACTTTACAAAGGAAATTCATGATTGTAAATTCTACTCTGATTTAACCAACGTGCTCTTTAGCAACACTGGAAGTGCATCAGAAGCGACAGTCGACCATAATGATCATTAAATAGAGACCCAGTGGACCAACAGCCCAACAGATGTGATCCACAAGCCAACAGCAGCTCCCAGAATGTGTCCAAACCTAAAGTAGCATCACGTCCACCAACACCAAGTCATGACATCACTCACCTGAGCAGGTACGCACGCCACACTGAGGAACCAAAGACTGACTGTGTGGCAGCAGCTCAGCTTTATAGTCTGCAGGCGGCTTGATTGGCTGCTGCAGCGGCCGGCCCCCGGAACGTTCCATTTCTGTGGGGGAGTCTGATTCTCTCTGAACAACTGGAGTTCCAACGCCTCAATTCACTGATTCAAACAATCAGTCAGTCAAAGCTTTATTGTCATGCAGTTTCTCCAGGATCAACAAGACAAACACAAACACACAGTCAGAGCTGAATGCTGCTGTCCACCTGTCTGATCAGCAGCTCAGGTGGACACTCTACAGCTCACAGTTTGATCTCAGGACGCTCGCTGGCTTTTGAAGTCCAGCGCTTAGAAATGAAACCTTGAAAGCGCTCAGAGAAGAGACGTGTCCAGTAAAAGTGTGTGAAGAGCCGGACTCTTTCTGAAGCTGCTGCTCAGAAGAAGGAGTGGAAACCTCTGACAGACTCTTTGCTTGTTGCTTCCTGTGAGCTCAGCAGGTGAAACCAGGGCTGGAGGGGGTCGAGTCCCCTCCCGAGGTTCCTCACAGGTGGAAGCAGGGGGTTATGGGACAATTGTCCACATTGTTTGCTTGCTGATTCTGAGAGAAAATGGACAGATGTTGGACTTGGAGCAGAGTCTCCTGCCACCTGAACAATGCTGTGACCCTGGACCGCACGCTACAAACATTTTATACATGTGAATGTCGTAATGCTTCATCATTTATCCTGAAATGGTTTTATTCAAAAACACACGTTGCAACAGGAGCAAACATGCTGGCAGTCTGGAACAGGATCAGCTCCCTGGACAACCTGGACTCAGGAAACACACCTGCAGCCAATCACACAGAGGGTCACTGAAACAGAAACATGTATGAGGGTCGTAACAAACCCCCCGTTAAAACTACTGACAACAACTCAGCAGGAAGACCAGGAATCTCAGGATTACCAGCAAAAATAACAAAGGCTCAATAATAAAGTGGCAAAGTGCTGAAAACGGCCGACAGCTTTGTGGTCAGGGACGACTACAGGAACTGGGAGGAGCCGCCCTGAAACTCTGACTTCCAATCAGCTCCCTGGACAACCTGAAGTCCCTCACACACACCTGCAGCCAATCACACAGAGGCTTGTTGGAACACAGACCAACAATAGAAAAAGTGAATAAATGCACCTTCATTCATTCTTCAGATGACTGAGATGTGAACACTGTGACCTGCACAAGTTCAGAGCTTCTCCAGCAGAGCCCCAATATAACTCAGTGGGATGAACTCTTAGAAGTCTACACTTTGTTTTCAAAGCTTTTCAGAGCGGTGTGCCGTTTAGCTCAGTTGGTAGAGCAGGCGGCTCATGTACAGAGGCTGCGGGTTCGAGTCCCGGCATGGCTCCTCCTGTCTGTCAGACCAAAGGTTGAATTTTCCACGTCTGCTCCTCTTCACAGAGTCAAATAGAACAAATCCAACATCCTGATGTCTCCGACTGCCAGCCAGATACTGAACCCACCGTACTACAGGGTCCACTTCACATTTGGACCTCTTCTCTGGACGCTGCTGACTTTCAGCTTTTTAATCGGACTATTATAATAATTGAAGCCAAAGAAGACTCGAACCCGCAACCTCCGGACTACTAACCAGGCTTCTATCACACTGAGCTAACAGATCTGACTGACGCTCTTTGTTTCTGTCACATTTCACTGTTTCCACCCACGACCTGAAAACCTGCAGCCCTGGTTTCACCTGCTGAGCTCACAGGAGGACGAGAGCAAAGAGTGCAGTGTGTGTGTGCAGCCACCAGAGGGCGCTCTGCCCCTGCAGATATGTGTTGGGTCTGTTGGTGCTCTGCAGAGAGACAGCATGGAGCAGGAGGAGCTGCCCAAACCAACGAAGAAGAAGCTGGAGGAGGAGGAGGACACACTGGAATGTGTTTGGGTTTTTTTCAATGAAAGTTTTTATTTATCATTTGCAAAAAGCACATTCAGACAGAACAGGCACTGAGTGACAGACATATAAAAAGGATTTTTAAAAAACTGCATCAAGGAGAAAAATGTTGGTGTGTTTTTCTGGGATCTTGTGAGAAAGTGAAGTATTGAACATCAGTATTGAGATGAATTAAAGGAAGATGTCAATCAAAGTGGAGAATTAGTAGAAATGGCGGCTTGGTTTGTAATGAAAGGAGCGAGAGGAGGCTCAGACCCGGTGTCAACATCTGTCACCTCCTGCTGAACACCAACATCACTCGGACACACAGGAAAACATTCTTCATGTAGAACAGCTGCTGAATTATCAACAAGGGCCAAATAATGCAGAATGAGTCAGAGACAGAGTTTCACACAGTTTATAAAGTGGCTCCAACTCAACAACTCACTGAACCCGCGTTGCCAGCTGGGAAATGTAGGATTATCGTACCACAGACATCAAATGATCGTATTTGGAGGGAAATGATCGGACAGCCGTCATAACCAAAATAACAAGTGTATTGATGCGCTACAGTCACTCTAGTGTTGAACAGCGTCTAACAGGCAGAGAGACAAAGAGAAACAGTATTCATGATAACTGACAAGAAAATAAAGATCTGGCTTCACATGTTACATTTTATTTTCAGAGCAACAACATGTCTCTGTCCTCAAAAATGACAACAACTCAGAAAATCAACAAAAACAGCACTTATGCAAACTTCAAAGTGCCTGCTAGCAGCTTATAACTTCAAGTAAAGTGCATATATAACCTGCTGTATAATAACCTGGAAAAGAGGGAAGCACAGCAGACAACAGGCCAAGGGCTACATGTGTTTGTTCCGAGTGAAGCAAAAGTCCAACATCTAATGTGGACAAACACTAAGTGGTGTGTAGCCCTGATCGCCTCGGTCTCCATCAGCTGTCCGGGCTGCGTCACGTCACGTCTCCGCCTTTGGCAGTTTTCTGAATCAAATGAAGAAGAGCGGAGAGCAGACTACTGTTTAGATTAATGACATGTTACATTACATGGCAGATGACTAGAACCCTGTTCATCATGTGCATGAAACAGTTCAGGCCATCAGCTGGCTCATTAAATAATGAATGCTGCTGACCTTCAGGTTCAGTCTCCAGCTGTGAGTCCCTGTCTGAGTCTGCTGCACCCTGCTGGGTGGGGGCAGTCCTCTTACTGTTTACATCTCATGTTGTCATGGACCGCAGCATTGTGGTTGTTGGCTTCAAACCGGCACATCCACCTGCCATCTTCACACTCTCTGATGTGTGCATGAGCCCATTAAGGGCGCCTGTGATAAGTCGGTTTGGTGGTTTTGTTTTCATTAGATTTACCTTGGAAAACACACGTTCACAGGATTCTTTCTCTTTGTGTTTTTGGGATTTGCTGTGTTTTTTAATACAGTTCATTGGGCCACCAGCTCTGTCTTCAGCACCGGCAGACAGCTTTGCTTTCCGAGCCTGCAACAGGTCTCAACCAGCCGGCGAACTGGCTCTCCCGCTCTTTTCTATAGTTTGTAGGCGATGCTGCTCACTTCGACTCTGCCCCGCCGTCTTCTCAGCCTCTCCTCCTCCTCCTCCTTCTCCAGGTTCTCTCAGTTTCTTTCCCGCGCTTCTTCCAGACCGGCTCTGCTTCTTCTTCTCTTCTTTGTTTTTCTTCTTCTTCTCCTCGCTCATGGGGGGCGGGCACAGCGGACTATTCAGCCAATCATGACCGTCGTTCTGAGGCAAACGCATGACGTCACTCGTAGCTCACATTTAGAAAAGCACGATTGGCTGGAAACTTGTCACATGGAAACAGATGCCTTCAGGGTTAACAAAAAAACTCCGACAGACAACCACACATTCACGGAATGGTCAAATTATCGGATATTTGGCCTTTGTTGGGATTATTGATCGTACATCGTACAGAGGGCAAAATTATCGTACAAATAAGATAATTATCGTTCACCTGGCGACACTGTGCTAAACTGACACATTTGTTAAGGGAGTCTGGTGTCAGAGAAGTCGCCTATATTGTTCCTGTTTAGTGTCTTTGTAACATGTGACATGTTCAGATCAATAACATGCTTCTTCTTTCATAAATGGAGTGTAAATGGTGAAATCAGTGTAAACAGTGTGTTCAAACAGCTGATCAATGTTGGCAGGTAAGACTTTAGCACTTTAGACACAGAAGCAGACAGGCTGGTACAGACATGCTGCCACAAACTGACACTTTTTACAAGGAGACAAACAACTTCAGCTTCTCATTTAATGCTGAATTTACAACAAGGACACAATGAGTCAGAATCTGTCAGAGACACAGTTTCATAATGTTTATAAAGATTGTTTTAACTCAACAACTCAATAAATCTAGTGTTTTTTAAAGGGAGTCTGGTGACAGAAGTCGCCTATATTGTTCCTGTTTAGTGTCTTTGTAACACGTCAGATGTTCAGATCAGTAACATGCTGAATGAAATCTTCAGCTGATCTTCTGTGTTTGTCAGTCGAGCTGCTTCTTGTGAATTCCTGTTGACAAGTTTACAGTCACTCACAGTTACTTTCTAAAGTAATCGATTACTTGTTGGTCTTCAGATGTCATGTTTTGTCTGAGTGTTCAAACGTTCACATTCATTTTACAACAGAAACACTGAGGACTTTAACTTCTCACTGTGCAGTAAGTCCTGATGTCACAGTGATGTCACAGTGATGTCACAGTGTGGCGTCTGTAGAATAATGACATCATCCTCTTACAGACTGGTTCAGTATAAACCTCACTGTCTCTGCAACACGTCGTCAAACTGTTGTAAATGATTGTTAACGACCACAGGAAGCATCTAAAATGTGTCGGGACAATCTGACGAGGTTCTGGAGGTCCACATGTCAAATCAACACACTACATGTCACTTCATGTGTTCTGGTTCCTTTAATATAGCATGAAAACAATATGAATTATTTACAGTTTCCACACTGACAGACAACATGATGAGGACACAAGTAGACTTTTATATTCAGCTACTTCAGCAGAGGAGAAACATTTCAGTGACGCTGTGCGACATCTTTCAGTCTGATTATAAACTCGTCAGCTGATCGTTTCACAAACAAAGTCACATTTAAACAAAAAGGAACAATTTGTACAAGTTTTGGACTCTTTGCTCTGAACATCAACGTTCAGAAGCATCAAACATGAGCTCAAATCTCTTCAGCTCTTGTTTAAAAACTTCATCAGGACAGTTTAGTTTGTGATCTCTGAAAGTGTTTCAGTATTTCATCCGGCTCTCAGACTTCCAAACATCTTCAGCCAACCGGCTCAGACAGAGAAAGACTTTTCTCACAGCTGTTTAGTTTGACGGACCAGATTCAAATCCAACAAACGTCCTGAAAATACAGCCGGACTTCAACAGCCACAAAACACTGAGAGAAACACAATGATACAGACTCAACTGTTCAGCACTGACAATGTTTCTGTGACAGGAGGAGACTCTGCACACTAAACACCACACAGACGCACTGAGGAGGAACCAGATCTGGGGTAGAAGAACCCAAATCCAGGATAAAGAGGTTGAGTGAATGTGGTGTTGAAGGTGTGGAGGTGGATCAGTGAGTCAGAGGAGACTCTGTAGAAGGACAGAGTGCCAGCAGGACAGTCCACATACACTGCTACTCTACCAGAGGAGGAGGAGGAGGAGGAGGAAGAGGAGGAGGAGGAGGAGGGGGAGGAGGGGGAAGAGAGGAATGTTTGTCTGTTATTGTGCCAGACAGAGTAACGACCATCAAAGCACCACAGACTCCAGGACTGATTATTCCCTCCAAACACACAGTCATCACTGTCTCCTTTCCTTCTGATTCTTCTGTAACTCACTGATATAGTAACTCTTTCTCTCCACTCGACCTCCCAGTAACAGCGACCAGTCAGACCAGTTCTACACAGCAGCTGAGGATACCTGGTCTTAAACCTCTCTGGATGATCAGGATATGACTGATCCTCCTCCACACGTGTCATCTTCCTGTTGTTGTCAGACAGTTTGATGTTTCTGTCGACTGTGTTTGTGTCGACTGTGAGCTCACAGGAATCTGATGGAGAGAAAAAGACACAACACAGCTGCAGTTATTAATGTGTCATCAGTGTGATGATGACATCACAGATGTGAATGAGTGATGTCACAGTGTTTTGATGAATGACAGTAAAAAGACACTCACACTTCCTCAGACCTGGTGTCAACCATCGGACTCCAGCAGGCTCCACCCTGAAAGGAGGAGGGGGGTCAGAGCAGCACATCCTCTTTCAGCATGCAAACATGGACATGACATGACTCTCATACACAGAAACACAATCTGTCCATCAGGCTGCTTCTCCCTGTTCTCCCTGAACCTCTTCACCTCTGCCACTCTCCTCACACACTGAGAGTGAGCCACAGGATGTTGGTGTGTGTGAAAGAGGACGACAACATCTGAGAACACACACAAACCTCTTGTTGGATTTATCACTTCCTCTTTATTTTATTGGATGTTGTTGCTGTTTCCTGTGGGCGACCTGACGCTTGCTGTTTGATCCAATGTCAACTTGTGCTCATGTTTCTATATACACTGAACAAAAATATAAACTAAATGCAACACTTTTCTTTTTGTTCCCATTTTTCACGAGCTGAACTCAAAGATTGAAAACATTTTCTATTTACACAAAAGAACCATTTCTCTCAAATACTGTTCACAAATCTGTCTAAATCTGTGTTAGTGAGCACTTTTCCTTGGCAAAACTTCATATTAAAGTGTTGAAAGAAAACAGCTCCAAGATGTGCAGAGCTGATCTCACATGGCCCGGTAGCACCACATCACTGAGACCTGAAGAGAAAGCAGGTCGGAGCCACTGCGGGTGAAGGAGACTCGGCACAGTGACTCAGTGAAGGTTTGAAACCCAGAACCTGTCTCCACTGATCCGTAGTGTCTGTCCCTTCAGTCACTTATTGTTCAGTGTGTTAATGAGCAGCAGGATTTGTTTGTTGGCTGACTGACAAAAGTTTGGACAGGATGAACTTTTGGACCTGATCCACTTCATCCATTAGTAAACCTGATGTTCCTGCAAACACAAGATTAGGGCCCGGCTACATTACAGGTTTCAACTTAACAACCAACGTTTAAGACAGAAGCAGCTTCCGTCTGTGCTCTCAGGTCTGTGATGGATCAGTGTCGCCCCCTGGTGGGTGATTAGCTGAAGTACGGTCAGAGACACTGGAGGACATCAGAGGAGGTTTTAGAATATTTCATGTCGTAGTCAGAGATCGTCTGAAGTGAAGTCTTTATTTCTTCACATAGAAACTTGAGCACATCTGTTCTGTTAAAATATATATTACATGTCCTGTTTATTCTCACTGCATGGCTCAGGCTGCATTCACTATGTACATTTATCTTTTTATTTACTTTTCTAAATTCAAAATGTCTTTATTGGCACGATGTCACACAAACATGTGGCCAAAGCAAGAAAAGAAGAAGAACACTGTAGTGTAAAGACTAGTACAGTAGATGAAAACACAACATAGATATAAGTGTAACCAAAGCTGACAATAACAGCACAACACTAAATAATAAGTGTCATCACATATAACATGAACAACTGTCAGCTGACTGTCACTCACTGTCCCTCAGTTTGTGGCAGCAGAACACAGACTGCTGCTGGATCACAGCTCTTTGGGTTCTCCACTAGTAGGACTGTTCATGTTTCTCCATCTACTGGCTCAACAAACCCTCTGGAATCTATTACATGTTCAACATGTAATCTATTACATGTTCAACATGTAATCGATTACATGTACAACATGTAATCTATTACATGTTGAACATGTGTTTCTCTAATATATTTCTACTGTTCACATGTTGTGAGGAAGTGCTGCTCTGTTGTTGTTGTGTTTTATTGTACAGGCCTGATCTGTATTTGCTCTTTACATCAGCAGATATGAACTAAAACAACAAGGTGTGTACTGAGTTCACTGAGCTTCATGTGATTTGTTACTATACAAACTGATATTATATAATATTGTGTCTGTCACTTGACAAAGAAACAAGTCAACATGGTGACTACGTTGTGAGGAAGGACGCTCCATGACACCACAGCCAGCAGCTGTTCTGACTGATGGTTTCCTCAGTTTGCTGCTAACACACATGAGGCCACTATCAGTGGTGGAGGATGAAGGAGTGCTGTGTGCACTTTAGAAAACAAACTAGATTTTACTTTTTCATTCTTCATGAAACAAACATTTTACAGGTGTGAATCTTCAGCGGCCTCATGATTGAGCTGTTAATGATTCTCGATGCGTCTCAGTGTTCGTCGTCCTCAGTGATCTATATCACTGCACACGGCTACTGATCATCATTTACATTCCCCTTTTATTCTGAAAGTCCTTCCAATAATCAGACTGCAGCAGGCTACAAAATAAAAGTTTCATCTTTTCAGTGATCAAACAAAACCTGTTTCCATCTGCAGCATCTTTCACGTTTGTCTACAATAATCTAGTTTTCACATGGCAGCTTTAAGATCCAACACTTACTGACTCTGCTGCTCACACCTCTCTCAGAGTTGACAGCAGCTCCTCAGATCTCGACTGATTAGCTGCTGTCACAGTTATTATTTATGGCTGCAGACGTTCAGGAGAAAATGTCCAACGTGATCAGTGATTGTTGTGAGGCAGAAGTCTCGTCCAGCTGTCATTAGACGTCAGTTTAAACAAACACTGTGTTTTAATCTCTGTCAGATGATCTCTGCCTCCCTCCAACATCCTCCTACATCAGTAACCTCAGTCAGAAGTCCTCCCACAGTTCAAAGCAGGGGAGCAACATCCTGATGAAACTTTATCGTCCAGCTGAGGACGAACAATCAACGATCAACATGAGCTGCAGACTCTTGATCTGCTCTGTCTCTCATCCTGATGCAGCTTATAATGGAGACACTTCATCACCTCTAATACACTGATGTTGTCTGTTCTCCAGAGGAGACGCTACAGGAGCAACCTCACCTGCCTCTAACCACTGAGCCTGGATGTTCAGGTGAGTGCAGGCTGCTCACCTTGACTCCGCCTCTGATTCCACACCAGGTGTGTCTCAGGTGTCTGTGTGTCTGATGGATGTAAAGAAGTTTAGCAATAACTTCACTGTCCTGTTTTATTCATCTAAGTTAGCTCAAGGATGTTAAACACACAATAACATTAACATTATGTGTGTGTGTGTGTGTGTGTGTGTGTGTGTGTGTGTGTGTGTGTGTGTGTGTGTGTGTGTGTGTGCGCACTTCAGCTCCAGCTGACGCTGCTGACTGACCTCATGAGGACAGAGTTGGTTCTGAGAGTTCTGCATCATGGACCAGCTGATTTCATTTTTTGTGTATTTATTATTGGACAGGTTTGTTCATCTGCACATGTTGTTATAGTGTTTGGATTATCATTGTTCACTGGACACGGTCTGTGGTCTCGTCTGGGACCACCGCGACTGTCTGTGAGCTCCGTCAGTGTGAGCAACAGATCAAGGCAGCAACATAATCAAACCCTGGAGCCGTACAGGAGGCTGTCTTGTTTAGATCGTCTTATTAATCCTGTCCTTCACCAGGGTCTGCACGCTGACGCACTGGATGACAACACGCCTGATATAGGTGAGACCATTTCTGCTGCTAAAGGACTCGTCAGATATTTAAAACAATCCGGCCTGGCTGCACAATTATGGAAGACAGTGCTACAGATGGAGGAGACGAGACTTAGCACAGTTTATCTCACACTCACGTCAGTGCAGGACAAAAACCCAAAGCTGCTGGAGCGCATCGAAAATACTGCACCTGACTTATTGAGCTTTCTGGTCACCTTTTTGGAGCCATTCTATAATGTCCAGAAAGAACTGGAGGGAGACAAATATGCAACTATAAACCTGGTCGGCCTCTGGCTGGAGAGGCTGAAGAGACACTGCCAGCCTTCTCTCCCCGAGCGGGAGAACCAAGACCATGATAACGAACCAGAGGAGGATGAAGTGGCCATGTACATTTCACAGAGGCATGCCATGGATGACAGGGACCTACTGAAATGGTGGAAAGTCAACGGAGCTCTGCACTCCTGCAAGCAGCAGCAGCAGACAGCAGGAGTTCAGCTGGCCGAACGATCGAGCAGAGGAGGACCGCTCTGAAACCAGCAACTGTGGATGCAATCTTGTTCTTGCATGACAACATGTAGAACAATTCCCCACACTTCATCCACAGGCTCATACACAGGCAGGAGGCTACCATCAGAACTGACCCGTCAGCCTGGAGTGTCTGAACTGTGCAGGTTAATAAGACTTTTTCATTTAGTCTAATCCAACTTTACTTGTTCATTTTTATGTTGTAGATCATTGTTAAAAATTTAGTTTTCTAGAGACATTAAGCAGTGGATGTACACTCCGTTAATATCTTTAAAATATTTATTTTGTTTGTAAAAATTCTATATATTCTAAAACTTTGCTGAAATATGTGTCGTACACTCCGAGGCCATCCAGAGTTCATTCTTGTTCACTGTTGTTCATGTTTTTTTACATTTCATTTGGATCCATTTGGATCCATTTGGATCCATTCTGAATAAACAAACAACGCAGTTTACTTGCTTCATCCTTGTTGCATTATTCATTAAGATAATTCTAGACAGACTTCTTTAGTTCAAACAACTCAGAATTGTAGCTGAGAACATCAGTTATAACAGCCCACGTATTTACAAAATGTCGGGTTTAATAATTACAGTTAACGTGTCGGTCTGGGCCGGGCTTGGACACCACCTGCACCGGGTCGAGCTGGATTTTTTGGGCCCGATCGAAGCTCTGGTCAGACAGCATCCAGTTTACTGATGACGATCATGTAATTATGTAATTTAGAGGGAAAAACGTAACTTTGTCACTTTCCAGGATGTTTGGTGGGTCAGTATCTCAATCACTGCACATTATAACAGCATCCATATGATTATAAACTGTCAGCGGGTTCAGACTGACAGGAGACACCGGAGGGAACACTGAACCCCGGCTGGCCGCCATCGGTCCCTTTCTTAGTGCCAGACTGAACTCTGTGTCTTGAGTTGTCGTTAACGTTCAGCCACCAGCTGCATCTTCTTAATAATGCTGCGCAGGTGGGGACTGAGGAAGTGACGTCACCTGCGACCTGATGCAGCACCTGAGCTGAGACTCAGGAAACACAAATATTGCAAAATAACAATAATAATAACAATAGTGAGATGAAATAACGTTATTACATTTCGTCTCGTCTCGTTTTGGTCAACAAAACTGAAGAGATACTTTAGCAGAGTTTTTATTTTGTAAACCACATTTAGTCCCGTTTTTATTCGTCAACAACATTGGATTATATATGTGATTATAGTTTTCGTCACATGACCACCATTTATGTTGCGTCTCATCTCGTTTCCATCATGTGATAAAGGTTCGTTGACGACGATATTTGTGGATGGTGGCGGACTGCATGGAAACCCACCAAACCTTCATGTATTTTCACCTGTAATGGATTATCATGCTCATCTTTCAGAATAGTGACGTATCAGATCACCTGACTGAGTTGATTTACTGTAGAAATGTCTTGAGTTGTGTCCATTATTATAGAAGAAAATCCTGCTTCATGGATTTCTTTCACTATTTCATCTTGAACGTTTTGTGCCATGATAGAGATCATTTCATTTAGAATTTCTGGGCTTCAGTATTTCGTTTTACTTTTACTAGTAATGAACCTCTGTCATACAGAGTCACACCGGCCAAGAAGTTCTATAACGGACAAAAAGTTTCCGTTGTTTATTTCTCTTATTCTCCTATTTCTTTTATTATCTCTTACGACCTGCATGGAAAGCAGACTTACTGGATGCAAGTGTCAAGATAATGCCAACAATTCTTGTCAATACCTCTGAACAAAAGATGACTTCATTTTTATATTCGGAGGAAATTTTCTCATCGATTGTAAGATTTTGCTGCCACATATCGTTCGTTACACAAGCTGCCATGTGAGAACGGGCATGTTGGTGTTCTCTGACGTGTCTGATAGTCCTTGTCAGTCATTACTTCCTGTTGTCCAGGACAAATTATAACACACTGATTTCCTCTCACCAAAAAGTCAACAGGGCTCACAACAGACACGATCCATTTTTGGGGAGTAACACAACACTATACACAATACACTTTTACTTTAGCCCTGTCACTGGGGTAACATGTCAGTTGTAAGAGCTTATTCTGGGTTAATTTGAGATGCAGAGCTATCTGAGGCTCTCAGTGCTGCTGTCTGAAGGTTTGTCTGGCTGGTTGGTTGCAGATAGAGGCACTCTGGACTCTCCCTCAACTGATACTGAAGCAAGGAGATGCTCTCCCTGACTGGATGTTCAAGCTGCGAGGTGCACAGTGGACTCCTCATCTGACGGTAACACTGGGGTGCCTCCCTCATCTATAATGTGCCCTGTCTGTTGATCACTGTCTTTACAATCAGGCTGCCCTGTTTCATCCCCGTCAACCTCGCCGTTCCTTTTTACATCTTCCTGGCCACCTGTGTGTCGCTGTGTTGCTATAACATTTCAGAAAAAAGTTGTTAACTTACATGCCGGTTAATATTTTTGATTACAGCTTGTACTATTATTTATGAAACCTATCCTGTATTGATGACTCTAGTGTGGCAGGCAGTATGTCTGTAGGCTATAGCCCTTTTGTACCTAATTATAAAGACAAATTATCTGTAGATTAGGCTATATGAAAGCTATAACGTTATATTATTCTGATTACGAAAAAAAACTCAGCATAACTAACTAACTTCACACAATTAGGCTGATTATCTTGCTAACACTGTCTAGTAAACACTGTCAGCTATATGAGACTATTCACCCGTCACACTGCCTCCTTCACATCTGACAGGATTTACCGTTCCAAATATAGTTAGTATTTTCGGAAGCTTGGCAGTAAATTCCTCAAATTTGTGTTTATTGTGTCGTTTTTGGGCACTGTTTGATTGTTTGAGTGTCTCTGACCGTGGTGCTGTGCTGACACTGTGCTGACACTGTTTTGAATTTCCTGCCTAACGCATCAGTTGGACCAAAAGTCTCTGACATATCAAAGAAAACTATGGACCAGTAAAGTTATTATTTCAAATATTTGTTGTAGTTTTATGCTCAAAATACAGACAATGTCATGACATGAACCCTGCGAAAAAAAAGGCGGTTGTTTTACAGGCGGGGCCCATATGGGATGTGGGGCCTCCCGCCTCACGGGGGCTGCAGGGGTTTATATTACGGCCCAGGGCCACAGATTATATTCCTATTTATAGTTCACTGTTGGATGTGTGCACTTTCACTTGTACTAAAAGTTAATTTAGCTGAACAAAATCTTTTAAATGTTGTTACTGATATGGAATCTGTACTGTATTTACTGTTTGTTTCTGTGAATACAGAGTATTGTTTGTGCAATGTTGAGCAATTTGACTGCACTAGTAATAAATAAATAAATACTTTTGTTGTTTTTGACTTATATGTAGTCCCCTTTATAATTAATGGTAAAGCAAGTGTATCCGTCCATGATGCAAGATATTTGAAGGCAAACTGACTCACAGTTTATCTCTCTGTTGTTCTTCATTTGTAGAGCCAAGATACTTTTATTTGTTGAACACTCCATCTAACTTTTCCCTGTAGCAGTTACATTTGGTATTGCTATGTAAGTTGACCAGAAAATAATTAATTACTAATTAATTAATAATTAATTAATAATTGTCTTGCTGCATAATAATTCTCCCATTGAACGGGTCACCTCAGCCATCAGCAGAACAGTTGCCCCCCTTAAGAAATTTAGTCAGGAGCTGCCACTGTTCAGTGATTAAATTCATTTGTGTCACAGAAATCTTTTGAATTTGAGGTTCAGTATTTTCTGATCAGACATCAGACACAGAGGGTCTATTGTTATTATCAATATCACAACACAGCAGTGACATGGTGAAAATTAGATTTGATATTAATGTATTAATAATCCTCTGCAGTCAGCGTGGAGTGTGAAGTAGCAAAACCAGAAGCCAAGAAATCAGACAGGCACAATTTGAACAGGCATTGAACTAGTCTGAAGAAAGAGGTGTAACTTTAGTGTTTCTGCCAAAATCCTCCTGGTTGCTGACCTTCATCTCTTCTTCTCATCTTCCTCTCTTCACTTGTAACTCTTGGCTTCGTGCTATGTTGCATTTTCTCCTTAACTGAACTGAACAACAGGAGGTGGAGTAAACGAAGCTGACCTCCCGACACTGAACCATCTACAGAGTCTCACACTGACTATCTGTGGCTGCAGCAGGACTCTTCATACCTGAGAGTGTCCAGTCTCCAGCCTGGATCCTCCAGTCGAGCAGACAGCTGCTTCACTCCTGAGTCTCCTGGATGATTGTAGCTCAGGTCCAGCACTCTCAGATGGGAGGGGTTGGAGTCCAGAGCTGAGGCCAGAGAAGTACAGCCTTCCTCTGTGATCAGACAGCCTGACAGCCTGAAGACACACAAAACAACACACATCACACATCAGCTGAGGGATCTGATGACTCAGAACACATCTGTGTTTAAGGGTTTAACGTTTATTATATTCATCATCTTAGTTTTCACTCATTTATTAATAAGCACAAAACACAGAGTATAACCGAAGCTGATGGAAATTTCATTAGTTTTGCAAATATTTGGTCATGAACCAACATATTGTACAGATTAAAATGATGACCTTATGATGGAGCTAGAAGAAAAGTCAGAGGATCACCAAAGTAATGACAGTTCATCCTGAGGGGAGCATGAATGTCTGAACCAAACCTCATGACAATCAGGACTCAAGTACAGGATAAACTGACAGAACCACATTTCATATAAAATGCATTCATGCTTCCATCAGGATGAAATGTAATTATTTCGGTGATCCTCTGACATATGATTTATATTTTTTAAACTTTTTTTAAACCTGTCTGGTTTAGACCTGCTCCAATTGTACAGTTAGATGAAATAATGAAATAAAATAATGAATCCTGACCTGAGAGTTTCAAGGACACAGTGTGGACTCTTCAGTTCAGCAGACAGTCGATTCACTCCTGAATCCTGCAGGTTGTTGTTACTCAGGTCCAGCTCTCTCAGATGGGAGGGGTTGGAGTCCAGAGCTGAGGCCAGAGAAGTACAGCCTTCCTCTGTGATCAGACAGCCTGACAGCCTGCAGACACACAAAACAACACACATCAGCTGAGGGTCCTGATGACTCAGCGCACATCTGTGTTTAAGGGTTTAACGTTTATTATATTCATCATCTTAGTTGTCGCTAATTCATAAATCAGCACTAATACAGAGTGTAACTAAAGCTGATGGAAATGCCATTAGTTTTGCAGATATTCAGTCATGCACATCAAGTCAGAGGATCACGAAAGTAATGAAAGTTCATCCTGAGGGGAGCATGAATGTCAAAATCCACATGACAAGCCATCCAGTGCTTGTTGAGATATGTAAGTCAGAATAGACTGTCTGACCCAAATGTTATCATTGGTCATTAGTTTTGTATAGTTACTTTGATGAGTGAATGATCTGTTAAGTTGTCAGACTGTGAACACTATCAGAACATCACACTCCTGTCCACACAGATGTCATCTCACCTCTGTTGTGCTCTGTTACTACCTCTGTTGGAGGATCAGAGGTGGAACGAAACTGTTCCCTCATTCTCCTCCGTCCCGCGTCCTCCTCTGACATTTGATAGATATATTTTTTTACCCTGTCTGGTCAAGACCAGCTCCATTTGTACATGAGTACTTGTTAGATGAAATAATGAAATAAATAATGAATCCTGACCTGAGAGATTCAAGGACACAGTGTGGACTCTTCAGTTCAGATAACAGCAGCTTCACTCCTGAATCCTGCAGGTTGTTGTTACTCAGGTCCAGCTCTCTCAGACTAGAGGACTGTGAGCTGAGAACTGAGGACAGAGCTTCACAGCTTCTCTCTGAGAGGTTACAGCCACTCAGTCTGGATAAAGAATAATGAGCAGAACAAGAACATAATATTTCTATTTCGGTCAATAACAGCACATTTACTGCATTCTGAAGAAACTTCTCCACACTTACAGAGCTTTGTTGGAGGCTTTGACCACTGGCAGCAGCCTCAGAAGAGCCTTCTCTGAAGCAGAGTATTTCTTCAGGTCAAACACGTCCAGATCTTTTTCTGATGACAGTAAGATGAAGACCAGAGCTGACCACTGAGCAGGAGACAGTTTATCTGTGGAGAGACGTCCTGAACTCAGGGACTGTTGAATCTCCTCCAGTAGAGAACGATCGTTCAGTTCATTCAGACAGTGGAACAGATTGATGCTTCTCTCTGCAGCCAGATTCTCCTCAAACTTCTTCTTGATGTACTCAACTGTTTCCTGATTTGTCTGTGAGATACTTCCTGTCTGTGTCTGCAGACCTCGCAGGAGAGTCTGATTGGTCTTCAGTGAAAGACCCAGGAGGAAACGGAGGAACAAGTCCAGGTGTCCATTTAGACTCTGTAAGGCTTTCTTCACAGCACTCTGGTAGAGACGTTTCTCTGTAGATTGACGGTCTGCTGTTTTTTCCTCTACCAGCAGATTGATTCCAGAGTTGATGAACGTCAGATGGACATGAAGAGCAGCCAGAAACTCCTGAACACTCAGATGGATGAAGCAGAACACCTTGTCCTGGTACAGTCCACTCTCCTCTTTAAAGATCTGTGTGAACACTCCTGAGTACACTGAGGCTGCTCGGATATCGATGCTACACTCTGTCAGGTCTGATTCATAGAAGATCAGGTTTCCTTTCTGCAGCTGATCAAAAGCCAGTTTTCCCAGAGACTCAATCATCTTCCTGCTCTCTGGAGTCCAGTGTGGATCTGTCTCAGCTCCTCTGTCATACTTGACCTTCTTCACTTTGGCCTGAACCACCAGGAAGTGGATGTACATCTCAGTCAGGGTCTTGGGCAGCTCTCCTCCCTCTCTGGTCTTCAACACATCCTCCAGAACTGTAGCAGTGATCCAGCAGAAGACTGGGATGTGGCACATGATGTGGAGGCTTCGTGATGTCTTGATGTGGGAGATGATTTTGCTGGCCTGCTTCTTGTCTCTGAATCTCTTCCTGAAGTACTCATCCTTCTGTGGGTCAGTGAACCCTCTGACCTCTGTCACCATGTCAACACACCCAGGAGGGATCTGATTGGCTGCTGCAGGTCGTGTGGTTATCCAGAGGCGAGCAGAGGGAAGCAGTTTCCCCCTGATGAGGTTTGTCAGCAGCACATTCATTGAGGCTGATTTTGTGGCATCAGAGAGGATTTTAGTGTTGTGGAAGTCCAGAGGAAGTCGACACTCATCCAGACCGTCAAAGATGAAAACAACCTGGAACTCTTCAAAGCTGCAGATTTCTTTGGTTTCAGTGAAGAAGTGATGAACAAGTTCCACCAAGCTGAACTTTTTCTCTCTCAGCACATTCAGCTCTCTGAAAGTGAATGGAAATGTGAACTGTATGTCCTGGTTGGCTTTGTCTTCAGCCCAGTCCAGAGTGAACTTCTGTGTTAAGACTGTTTTCCCGATGCCAGCCACTCCCTTTGTCATCACTGTTCTGATTGGTTCGTCTCTTCCAGGTGAGGCTTTAAAGATGTCTTCTTGTCTGACTGTTGTTTCTGGTCTGTGTGGTTTCCTGGATGCTGTTTCAATCTGTCTGACCTCATGTTCATCATTGACCTCTGCAGTCCCTCCCTCTGTGATGTAGAGCTCTGTGTAGATCTGATTCAGAAGGGTTGGGTTTCCTGCTTTAGCGATCCCCTCAAACACGCACTGGAACTTCTTCTGAAGGTTAGATTTAAGTTCACGCCGACAAACTGCAGCAAGATGTTCTAAATAAACACATAAAAGATCATGAAGTTATCTATAAAGACAAAAACACAATTTCCTTCCTCTAAAGATTGTAAATATAAACAGATTCATCATCATCAGACTTCAGTAAATGTCTGATGATCCATCATGTTAAATCTTTAGAGAAATCCTCTTACTGCTCTGCAGACAGTCAGCCAGCTCCTCCTGCTTCATTCTCCTCAGGAAGTGAAGTGTGATCTTCAGAAATGCCTCTCTGCTGCTCCTCCTCTGCTCTTCATCCTCCTCATCCTCCCTCTGACTCTCTGAGCATTCTGGGTAATCTGAACTCAGAACCTTCTGGAACTTCTTCAGCTCGTTCTTCACAAAAGTGACAATGTTCTCCTCCAGCAGCTGAAACAGAATATTATGTGAATGACAACATTTAACATCAGATCCATGTTGGACAGATTCACCACTGGTCTGTAAAGTGCAGCATGGAGATTATTGAGAACAGACTGGATGTAAAAGTAGTTGTTGTTCATGTACAGACCATAAATATGGAGTCCAGGTGTGTCTGATGCTGCTGGACAGACGGACCTCTGGGAACCTCTGAGCTCTCCTGGTCGACTCTGTGGAGGAATCATTAAGAATCAGTCACATTGTGTCTGTCCACTCAGAGACAAACACAAGCTGAAGGTCCTTTGAGTTCAAGTGTTGATGACATCATTGAATCAGATGTTTCCTCTGACATCACAGTGTTGGTCGACCTGCTGATCCCACTGTGAATCAACAGTCAGTCAGTTTACTGGGTTGGTTCAGCAGCTTGTCTGGTTTAGTCCCTCCAGCTCTTATTGACCCGTTTAATACTGTGGACAGCAACACACAGCTAAAACAAGCTAGCTGGATGCTAACACAAGCTAGCTGGATGCTAACACAAGCTAGCTGGATGCTAACTGTCCAGTGCAAACTGGTGAACAGTTTCGATTCCAACATTGGAGAATGAAAAAAAATTCATTCTGTCTTTTTGTTTATATTATTTCTGCAACAAATTTGAATCTGACAACAAAAAACTAAATTACTGGTTTGTTTTTCATACAAACTTGATTTTGATATTTAATTTGTCTGATTTGTGACCTGAAAGTCTTTATTGACTTTTTTGTGTTTTGATTTTGTGATTAACAACACAACAGCCTGAATATAAAGATAATAATTAATTCATCATTTGTAAATATGAGCTATATTCATGTAAACATGAGTTGAAATACTGAACGTCTGAGTTTCAAAGTGCTCCACGTAACTTTAGACGTATTTGTAACACTTTATTATTTGTTGCATATTTAATAAATATTGTAAAACAGTAAAATGTTCTGCCTTCAGTTCATATCGTTGTCTCAAGTGTTTGAACTATATTTAAGACATCAGAAAATAAGTTATTTGTTTCTATATATTTAAATCTAATCAGCTGATACATCAGTTATCAGAGTGTTTTACTCTTCATATGGGTTTCGGTACCGGCCCCATGAGGTCCGGATGGGTCGGGCCTTGTAACGTCAGATAGAACACACAGCCCTTCCTCTCCTCAGCAGCAGGTCAGAGTTCAGCAGGAGGTGAGTCACTGCTGTTTGTCCACAGGAGGAACTCTGTCCTGTCAGAGCTGCTGAGGGACGGACATGAAGAAATGTGAACTGGTCCTTTAATACTAATCCTGCTCTGAGAACATGAAGACCATCAGGACAACTGGTCAGACTGGATTTAATGAGGACAGACATCAACAGAGAGCAACAGGACAACAACTTACTGTCTGTCTGAGGAAGGTTCTTGTTTGAAATTAATGATCTTATCAATTGACTGGTCACTCTTGTAGGACACACAGCTGGGCTCAGGTCCAGGTCCAGGTCCAGGTCCAGGCTCAGGTCCAGGTCCAGGTCCAGGTCCAGCTGAGACTGGTCTCCTGTTGGACAGAGAAGAAGACCACCAGAGATGTTAATTCACTTTCTAGTCTTCAGACACAGAAGCTTCTGTCCATAAAATAGTGGAAACCATCAGGAATAAACCTTCAGAGAATATTGGACCAAACTAATTCAATAAAGTGAGATGAAGAGCGGAAGACTGGTTCTATTGGGCAGCTTTCTAAAGTGAGAAGATTAATTCAAGTGAAGAAGAACGAAGCTGAAAATAAACATCAGGTTGCAAAAAACATCTTTCTCCACAGTTAAAACATGAATCAGTCACATATTAATGTTATTAACAGCTCACCTCTTTACAGCAGGAGCTGGTTGTCCTTTAAAATTAATAATACAACCCATTGAGTTGTCACTCTTGAAGGACACACAGCTGGGCTCAGGTCCTGGTCCAGGTCCTGGTCCTGGTCCAGGTCCAGTGGTTTTAGAGGGAGGGCCTCCCTCCTCTCTGTCCTCACACTGATTCATGCTGCTCATCTCACACACACTTTCATCTGGAGAGGAAACACAAATCATTCATCTGCACATCAACTGAAATCAGCTTTTCCATCATGTCTCCTGTCAGAACATCAGCTGCTCCTCCTCTGATTGGCTGCTTCATATCAGCATCACATGAATGCTGCACTTCTGCTGTCAGTCCTCTAGATGGCGTCATGGAGACATGTACCAACATGTATCTGATCAAAATAAACAAGAACCTGAACACCAACATGTTATAAGTCACATCAGCTACAGTCAACAGCAGCAGGGAGAGGAGGAGGGACAGGAAGTCCCCAGACTCCATTCAGAAATCGCTCCATTTGGTGAATTGTTGAGTTAAAAGAACCTTTACAAACGGTGTGAAACGCTGTGAATGACACATTCTTAATGATTCTGGCCCTCTAGTAAATTCGGCACATGTTACAGCCTCGTTCCAGCAGGTGCTGCAGCCCCCTCAGCACCTCCAGCTCCCGCATCCGGGCGAACAGCAGCTCTGCAGCCGCGTTTAGTGCGTCTTACTGCGGGAGAGCGGCGGCTCGTCTCGGCCTCCTCCACAGGCTGATTCAGGCAGGAGAAGCTGCCTTCAGTCAGCAGTAAGCGGAGCTACACAGTGACAACCACTCTGTGTTCAAACACTGACCAACTAACTCCACTTCTGCTCTCATTTCACCGAGTCATGAAAGTGTAAAACATTTAAAATGTTAAATTACCTTTGAACGTAGAGAGGAAGCAGCTGCGTCAGAGCATTAGTGAAAGTGAAAGTTAACTGTAAACCGGAAACCGCTGGGGGCGGGGCTTGATGACGTAAAGACTTAAATATTGTTGGTATTGATGAGTGTTGTTCAGCACATTGATCCCAACAGCGATGAGTCCAACACGAACCTTCCTGCTTCATATTAATGTGGATGAAGTTCTGTGTTAAAGTGACAAACTGCAGCAAACTCAAAGTCCACATCAGGTTCCGCCCGGCCCGGTTCTGGAACTCCCTCTTTGTGATGTGAGCGTCCAGTCCAGACTTCTTTGTGGTTTTTTGTTCAGATACAAAAGATGAAATGACCCGTCAGTGTTTCACTTCCTGGTTCTGGATCGTCACCAGCAGCTGTTTCTAAACTTCTATATTCCTTTTGTTCAACAGCAGCTTTGTAAACTATTTAAACCAGTTATTTTATCCATCCCAGAAATATAAACTCTTTTCATTCCTACAATATATTTAATGTCTTAACTGTCATTAACTCCACTAAAGTCCAACGCTGAGGTTCTTGTACTGGAACATTTCCATGTTCTGCTCCTTTAAACTTGCAGTCAGTGACTTCATTGAACCAGGCAGGTAAAGACAGAATGTTTTCCTTGTTGTGCGTCAGGGTTGTTACGTGGGGCTCCACTGCGCCCACGCTGCAGGAAACACCCAGCTGAAGCTGCACGACTGGGGGGTCGACTTCACCTGCTGGTGCTGCTACAAGGTGAGCTGACAGGAAGAGTCCTCCACCTGTCATTCATGTGAGAGTTCAGGTGTACAGTGTGTATATGACTGACCATCGTCTGCTCTCACTGTCTGAACTCTCTCTGGGTTTAATGGGGCGTCTTTCTTCTGGTATCTAGTTCTTCCATATAAATCTGTGCTGCAGGTCCAAACTCTTCCTTCACTGAGGTTCTAAAAATAACACGTTTCATACTTTTCACTGGTCGTCACATGAAGTAGTTTTATTTCACAGCTGGATGTTTGTACTGTGTTGACTTCAAGCTTCTCTTTCTTCATTAGAAACAGCTTCTTAAAGTGTGAAACTGTGACGTAACACTCAGATTATATATCCAGACACTCATCACTCATACATCCATCACTGATCACCGTCTGTAACCTGGACAGGAACTGAGTACTTTTACCCACCTACTGTACCTGCAGGTGAGTCTGTTCAGTCAGGATTCACATCATGCAGCTGCTGAGTTAAAGCAGCAGGGGGCGCTGTGGTACCACACACACACACACACACACACACACACACACACACACACACACACATACACACACACACACATACACACACACAGCAGAGATCATAATACCTGTGTGTGTCAGAGTGCCAATTAGTGGTTGACCAGAATAATTAACACACACACGTGTGTGTGTGTGTGTGTGTGTGTGTGTGTGTGTGTGTGTGTGTGTGTGTGTGTGTGTGAGATCATCATTACCAGGAACTGAAATCATCAAGATTCCTCCAGGTGCAGAATCTTTGACTTCACCTCTAGAGCCCAAAACATCCAACACAGTGGACCTTTAACATCAGCCGGCGTTTACGGTCTACCTGTGAACACAGAGACACTGAATGCACCGCAGAGACACTGAACGCACCACAGAGACACTGAACGCACCGCAGAGACACTGAATGTACCTCAGAGACACTGAACACACTGCAAAGACACTGAATGTACCGCAGAGACACTGAACACACCTCAGAGACACTGAACACAACGCAGAGACACTGAACACACCACAGAGATACTGAATGTACCGCAGAGACACTGAACGCACCTCAGAGATGCTGAGACGTCTCCCTGACACATATTATGTCTCCATGCTGCATTGAGGGTCTTTAGTTTGTCCTCAGCTGACTGAACCTCGACCTCCTGAAGAGTGTGTGTGTGTGTGTGTGAGAGACAAGCAGCTGCAGTGATCCGTGTGTGTGTGTGTGTGTGTGTGTGTGTGTGTGTGTTTGATCTGTAGTGTTGTCAGCACTGTCAGGCCTCGTTTCCGTGACGATCGGCGCTACAGCTCTGATTATTCACCTGTCAAAGCGCTCACACACACACACACACACACACCTGTCTACCTCTCTCTCCCCCTCTGCTCAGCGGTCGTCATGGTTACGGGGGTTTGACAGACAGCTGGTGGGCGGAGCTGTGCAGCTAGAGGGCGATAAAGATCTACCAGTTCTGGGGTGTTTTTTTTAATCTTTTTGTTTTGTGAGAAATATTTTGGTAAATAAATATTATTACACTTGAACGTATTAATTTTAAAATGCTAAAAGAGTTTTCATCTTTATAAGACAAAAGATTTACAGGATGTACCTTGATGCAAAACACTAAGATCAGGACACAGATGCTAATATTCACCATCAACGTTCATGTTCGACCATGAAACGTAGTTCTGATGTGACTCTAACATTAATGTTAGGACGCTAAAAAACTGATATGTAGTTCTGGGAAAAACCCCTGTGTTACTGTGAACACGGTGTTGGGAAGTCTCTCAGTGATTCAGAAACCAAACATTTGAATGACACCGAAACGTTTCAGATTGTTGCAGTACCACGTCTGACCACTGGGCTGTAGTCACATCTACAGTGGCCCTCAAGGGTCAAACAGATGAATGTAAATACAGTCTGTCCTCTGTCGTCTTCTTTTCTTTGCCTTCTCTCTTTTCTCCTCACTGTCGGCTGTCTCATCTGACAGCTCGTCTTTAACACACACACACACACACACACACACTGCGCCTGTCAGTCGGTGCGCTGGGGGAGATTTGCAGGAGAGCGATCAATTTGTCAGACAGGAAGTGTGTGATTTATGTGACCCTGTAGACTTCTATTAGCCTCCATCTCTTAACTGTTTTCTTTCTGTCTGCTGCCATTTCTCTGGTCGTCGTTTGCATGATTGAAGGTGATCTGATGTCAAACGATCGTCTGCAGAGACATCAAACAGGAAGAGGAAGCAGTGGATCGTCAAGAATGTCGCAGAGGAACAGCAGTGACGATCGCGACATCGTGTCAAATGATCAGCTGAAAGGAAGAAAAGTCAACAATGAAGGAAGCCAATGGACAACACATGCAAACATGCTAATGTTTGGACAGAGATGCTAATTTTAGGACAGATATGCTAACGTTAGGACAGATATGCCAACGTTAGGACAGATATGCTAATGTCAGGACAGAGATGCTAACATTAAGACAGAGATGCTAGCATTAGAACAGAGACGCTAACGTTAGGACAGAGATGCTAGCATTAGAGCAGAGATGCTAATGTTAGGACAGAGACGCTAACATTAGGACAGAGATGCTAACATTAGAACAGAGATGCTAACATTAGGACAGAGATGCTAACATTAGGACAGAGATGCTAACATTAGAACAGAGATGCTAGCATTAGAACAGAGATGCTAACATTAGAGCAGAGATGCTAGCGTTAGAACAGAGATGCTAACATTAGAACAGAGATGCTAACGTTAAGACAGAGATGCTAACATTAGAACAGAGATGCTAGCATTAGAACAGAGATGCTAACATTAGAGCAGAGATGCTAGCATTAGAACAGAGATGCTAACATTAGGACAGAGATGCTAAAATTAGGACAGAGATGCTAGCATTAGAACAGAGATGCTAACATTAGGACAGAGATGCTAACGTCAGGACACAGATGCTAACATTAGGACAGAGATGCTAACGTCAGGACACAGATGCTAACGTCAGATCAACATGTTTGTGTGTCCAATCCTTCACATGCAGGATCAGAGCTGCAGACGTGTGTTTCAGGTTTGAGGTACACAATCTGAATTCTGTCTTTTTTAATAACTTAATTCAGACACTCTTCCATTTTGGGCAGTGTGAGTCTCTGTAGCGCCACCATGTGGACGATTTGTCCATGAAGAACTCAGAAGCTGAAACTCAACCACGATAAAACTAAACACTGATTCCCTGAAGCTCCATCAACAAGTCAACTTAGGATCTCAGTGAGAGGAAAGCTGAGATGTGTGTGTGTGTGTGTGTGTGTGTGTGTGTGTGTGTGTGTGTGAGGGGAGTGATGCATGGTGGGAAATCGTTTAGCGCCCTCGCCGGTCCTCGGCGACAGCCCCCGGCGACAGGATGAGAAACGAGGCGGCAACGAGGATGTAATTTGAGAACGGGAGAACAAGGGGGAGGAGGGAGTGATAGATTGAAGGAGGGAGGAGAAGAGGAGAGAGAGAAGAAGTAAAGAGGAGGAAGGAGGCGACAGCAAGGGAGAACAAGGAGTCGGGGAATGACAGAACGAGGAGGAGGAGGGAGGAGGAGGAGGAGGAGGAGGGACGAGGAGGAGGATGGAGGGACGAGGAGGAGGAGAAGGAGGAGGAGGAGGGAGGAGGAGGAGGAGGAGGAGGAGGATGGAGGGAGGAGGAGGAGGAGGAGGAGGAGGAGGAGGAGGGACGAGGAGGAGGAGGGAGTGACAGATCTCTCTCTCTCTCTCCGTTGAGGCGTAAACGAGGCGAGCGCTGCGTTTCTCCTCCGAGCCAATTTGAATAATGAGGCAGTCTAATTTCCTTCACACACACACACACACACACACACACGCTTCATGCGACACTCTAATTGCCTGTGTGTGTGTGTGTGTGTGTGTGTGTGTTTGTCGTCATCTGCAGAGAAACTTGTTGTCTGAGCTCACAGAGTGGTTAAAGGAACACTGATGAACATTAACAGGAGACGTTAACAGATGCTCTCACTCGCTCTGATTAATGAAACCTTTAGAAATGTCTCAGCTACTGAAATCTAAAAACTTTCATTCAGTGTAAAACTCACATTTTATTGATTCATTTCAGCTTATCATGAGAAAATGTATATTTTGGGTCGGATGCACAGATTCTGACGTCTGGAAGAAATTCTGATTGCACAGTAAGTTTACTAACAAATGTGTATTGATCTAATAAAACAGAGCATCATCTGTAAAGAAACGTGTTTCTAACCTGTACAATATTTACCTGAAGGAGCTCACAGGTGACGTCAGCACAGCTTCAGCAGAAACAACACAACATTTACTGCAGTACTTTACTCTTTCTCCAGGAAACGATCCGAATACTTCCTCCTCTGCTGACATCAGAGCAGACTGGAGGAGGGGGAGGTGAGGGGGGGGGGGGGGGGGGGGGGGGGGGGGGGGGCGGCGGGGAGGGGCTAATTGATTTCCTCGTTTTCGCTCCCCAAAAAGAGAGAGAGCCAGTCAGATGAGTGCAGCGGCGGGCGAGCGAGCAAGTGTCTGCATTACACAGAGAGGGAGAGAGAGAGAGAGAGAGAGAGAGGGAGGGAGGGTTAGGCAGTGAAGCATGAAGACGTGTGTGTGTGTGTGTGTGTGTGTGTGTGTGCGTGTGTGTGCGTGTGTGTGACCTTGTCTGGCTGTGTGTGTGTGAGAGAGAGAGAGACAGCGAGGGGAGCGAGCGAGCGAATAGAAAAGGGGAACCTTGAAACCGTCCTGATTCCCTCCTCCATTATTCTCTCTCTCTCCATACAAACACATGCTGACTCGTCCTCGTGTGCACCCACCTGAACACCTCTCTCTCTCTCTCTCTCCCCCCCCGAGGTTCGACCCCGCTGACCTCTGACCTCTGACCTCTCCACTTCCTGTTTACAGTAAACGACCTGCGTTGGACAGATGAGAGCTGAGAGAGGCAACAGGTGGCGCTGGTGCTGCAGTCACTACCAGTAAACCACCACAGAAGAAGAGAGCTGCTACAGAACCTTCCGTGGTGAAGGAGAGGTTCTGGTGGAGGTTATGCCTGGTTGGTGGGCTCACAACAGGAAGTGAAACGTTGTGGATGCGATCGCTCGATCATCAGATTCTAACAGAACCGGTGAAATGATCTCACAGTCAAGGTTCTCCAACAGCTCCCTCAGGAGCAGCACCTGGTGAGAGAAGACTCTGCCTTCAACAGGAAGAAACCTCAAGCAGAACCGGGCCCAGTGGTGGACCAACGGCCTCGACCGGTCTCGTTGTATTGGTATCTAGATTTTCGTAAACTTCAGTTTTGCAAAGATTCTGTCGGACTTTATCTGAAGCTTACTGTCGTCTTCAGTTGTCAGAAACTTACGACATCTGTTGCAGATAAATTAAAACCCGTCTGAAAACACAGCGGCAGGTTCTGACGGCGTTCAGAACACAAAGTTCTGACGGGAATTCAAACTTCTGCTGGTCCCAGTGTGCCGTTTACATGTTGACGTGAGACAAACACGACACGGGCCGAACCTCTGCCGGTCCACTTGGAATCAGGATTCTGCAGTTTCTCACACAGACTCGGCGCCGACCTGCATTCGGATGCCGGCTGTTTCCAACACACACACACACACACACACACACACACACACACACACACACACACACACTCTGCAGCGCTGTGTACACAGACGGGCTATTCATCTTTCCCTTCACCAACATCAATAAATGATGGCGGCTCTCTCTCTGTTTAAATATTCATCGGCAGCGCTGCTCGTCTCGCTCGCTAAACAGCCAGACGACCCACACACACACACACACACACACACACACACACACACACACACTCCCTCGCTGCGCTGCATTAGCAATTCAATCCATCGTCCTCAGCGTTGGCGTTGGGCCGCCACACACACACACACACACACACACACATACACACACCGGCTTTTATAGAGGCACACAATCACTGTTACACACTTATTATACACACACACCAATGGAAACACACACACACACACACAGGAAGTGCGAGTGTGTGTGTGGAGATGAAACCTGCTGGACGCTCCGTTTCTTTCTGCTTAAAGGGACAGTACGTCCTGTTTCCACTCAGAAACTACACGGACAGTTCCAGGATGTGGTTAGCTTAGCTTAGCACAAAGACTGTAGGCAGAGGAAACGCTTATAGTTATATAATCTATTGGTCACTAGCATGACTGTCAGTCCTGCACTCAGCTCAGTTTACAGTAGTTTTAGGTCACAGTTATTAATAAGTAGCAACAAAGCTAACAGTAGCTTAAAATCAAGCTAATTTTTGTTTTTTTCTCTTCGAAAACCAAAATGAAAAGTAAACACGACAGAAGGAGAGAATCAGTCCACAGTGGACATCAGCAGCTATTAGCTCTTAGCTATTAGCTAACACAGCATTGGTCAGCTACAAAATATAGCATTACATATGCTAGCTCTGTTAGCGTCATGTTGGCTACTCTGTTAGCCACTGCACTGAGCTACAATCAGCCTCCACAACAGACGAGAGGAAGGTTTTACTTATTTCTCTACGGGGCAGATACACACACATTCTGTGTGTGTGTGTGTGTGTGTGTGTGTGTGTGTGTGTGTGTGTGCGTGTGTGTGTGTGTGTGCGTGTGTGTGATGTAAACTGTGTGTCAGATCGGTTCGTCTCTGTGTGTCGAGGAAACTGACGTCAGTGATGTTGACATGAGGAGGCAGCCGGTGTGTACGCTGTGTAAACACACACACACACACACACACACACACACACACACACACACACACCTCCTGTGGACTCATTCATATTTCATCAGCTCTCTCTCTCTCCTCACTACACCTCTGTGTTCATCTCTCTCGGTCTTAAAAGGAGATTTTCTCGTTAATTAATCCTCGGGTTGCCATGGAGTTCTGCCATAATGAAGCATGTGAAGCATCAACACACACACAAACTTGATGACTGATATAAGAAACTAATCACTGATCAATTTTAGGATCATTTCACTGACCTGGAGTCAGTGAGAGATTTTAATTTAATGTATTTTCTGTCAAATCAACCGACCAGTGAACTCATCTCAGACTCAGAGAGATTTTTTAACCTCCAACCAACTGAAACATTAAAACCAATGAACTGACGAAGACGATCGACCTACTTTAGTTTTTTACTTCATGAAGAAGTGATGTTGTTAGTGTTTTATTTTGAAAATCTCACAGGAACATTAGTATTCTGAGTGAGTTCGAGGCAGAAGAAGGTGTTTGTGGCGCGTCTCTTTTCCCTTCGCTCGCCTACATCCTTTATCCTGCTGAGTGTGTGTGTGTGTGTGTGTGTGTGTTCAGGATGAGTCATTCACACACACACACACACACACACACACACCAGGATGAAAGGGTGTGGGCGATCGAAAGTGAAGACGGGGCGAGCGAGGACGTGCGAGGCTGACAGCGAGAGAGCAACATGAATGGACGCCCACTCTGTTTTATATTAAAGAAAATAGTTTGTCCCAGTTTCTGGAGAGGCGAGTGACTCACACACGTATCCCAGAATCCTCGGCTGACGTCCAGACAGCAGCCGACATCATCTTCTTAAAGGGCCACGCCGCACTTTCACCTGTTGACTCATTAAACTGAGAGACATTGAGTCTGTGAGTGAAGTCAGCACTCACCACACCATCTCATCGTTCATGATGTGAACTACGTTTCCCTCCTTCAGCAGAAATAAAGAACATTATTGTGGATTTCAGCTCGTCAGCAGCTCGTTTCCATAAATTCATTTTTTAATCCCAAAAGTTTAAATCAGTCTGCTGGAAGATACGACACATTCAGCAGTTCTTCATAATAAAGACACGAATTCTGCATGTTACATGGTTCTCCTGACCCACATTCAGCCCAACAACACTCTCACAGGCCGGCGGGCCAATCGGTGCGTTTAATTTCCCGTCCGGTCCAAATGAAATGTTGCTTCGTTTCACTGCGCCGCTTTTAATTAGAGGCTGTTCAACATTCACACACTGAAGGAAACATCTGTCAGCACTTTGTTCACCTGCAGCTGGTTTGCTAGTTAGTTAATAAACCCAGTTAGCTGGAACATTAATGCTACAAGTGGTGAGTAGATGGACAATATTCATCTGTAATGCTAACAGGTTTAAAGGAACCTCTATGCTACAGCAATGCCCATGCTAGCAAGTGTAGAATGACAACTACATATAATATCGTGTTAGCAGTAAACGTGTAATGCTAAGAAACTAACCAGTTAGCTGAAACACAGACACGGTTAGCAAGGCCTGCTAACTTGCTGGTTCTTGAATTCAGACGTGTTCAGGCATTTTTGTTATTCTTTATGTTTATTGGACAATAAATATTTTGGTGATGAAAGCCGACAGGATGCTGGATACAAAATTACACACAAAGGTAACAAACCACCTCCCAACCAACAAACCACATCAACAGAACTGCACCGTATTTACACCAGACTGCATTTACAAACAACCAGTTCAACAACAGTGACTTCTGCACTGATGAATTAAAAAGACAGATATTTACAGTTTACATACACATGATACTGTCACAGTGTCTCCACAGAGGATGAACTGTTCACATGAGCCTGATCATTTACAATATTCACACGTGTTTGTGTGTAAAATTGTTCATTTTCTTTATGGACTGTTGTATTGTTGCTCTTTCTCAGAGTGTCGTCAAGACCTTGTTTGAACCCCGGCGCCTTTCCCAGCCGCCTTCGCCTGCTCTTTCTTTACGTCTCTCCGGATGCTTCCGCCCACTTTCATCCCAAGATCCCTGATGTGGACTCTGACGTTGCTCAAGTTCCTTTGCCAGGCAGCGTCCATCTTTATGGTCTTAGCTCCTTGGCCTTGGTTGTCACTGGTGCCGCCTGCTCTCTTTGTTCCCTGGCACTCCCACATGTTAGCATCCACCGCCGGGCTGGTGAGCTCTGAATTCTTACTTCGCAGTTGCTGTGGTTCCCAAACACGACCCTCAGCTGAATCACCTGGGTTTGTGGAGTCCAAAACTCTGCCGGTCTTACTCCCTTGATTTTGTCTTTTCCATGTATTAGCATCCATTGTACCGTTAGTGTTTGCTGAATTAGCAGTGTTCTTATTTTGTATTTGTTGTGGTTCTGACTGGGCCGATTCTTCTTTGGTGTCAGAATTCACAGCACTCCTGCTTCGTAGTCGCAGTGGTTCCCATGTGGCAGCACCGACTGCCACGTCGGGCTTGACGGGAATGTTCCTAGTGGGTTTATTTCCATGCAGTTGTTGTTCCCAGTTCGATTTCGTGTCTGGATTAGCAGAACTAACGATCCCAGTTTCCTTACTTGGTTGCCGTTGCTGTTCCCACAAGCCAGAGACGATCTGAGAGTCTGTATTAGCAGAATTACTGATCCAAGTTTTCTTACTTTGATGTCTTTGCAGCTCCCACAAACTGGAGTTAATGTTAGAGTAGGAATTCACAGAATTAACACTCGTAATGTTCTTACTCAGTTGTCTTTGCCATTCCCCCAAGTTCGAGTCAATTTTAGAGTCCTGATCAACAGATTTAAAGATCGCGATATTCTTTCTTTGTTGTCTTTGTGGTTCCCACACTTTAGCATTCATCGTCATGTTTGACTTTGTAGGAATTGGAACTCCAGCATTTTTACTTACGAGCTGTTGTGGTTCCCACATGCTAGCATCTATTTTGGTTTCTATTTTAGCTGCCGGAGGAGAAAATCCCAGAGTTTTAGGTCCTTGGAATTGTCCAGAGTCTGAACTCTTGTTTTGCAATGTAACGTCCACTTCAGCACCAGCTTCTGTAGCCGCTTGGCTCTGAGGTTGTAATAATGGTGGAATACGTTGTGGTGGTCTTAGCAACAGTCTTTGAGATGGTGGTGGTCTTGGCGTCGGTGGTGGAGGAGGCGTTGGAGGTGGCGAACCTTCCAGAGAGTCCCAACGAGTGTCCACAAACTCAAGGGAAGAGCCGAGCATGCCGGCCAGCTCGGGGGTGGCCTCCACCAGCTCCAAAGGGTCCTTGACGTCTGGCCTGAAGGAGGCCAGCTCCTGCTCATCTGGACCTGTGAGGAGCTGCGACAGGGACGCCTGCCGGTAGAACTCATCCTCAGGGATAGACTGCACGTTGAGCTGCGGGAAGAGACGCCGAAAAGACCGTGACGTCATCCGCAGACGAGCAAGGACGTCGGAAAGGAGGAGCCAGTTCCTGAGGCTGGAGGAAAGAGAGAAGACAGGAGAGAGTTTTTACTGAATTTGGACATCTTGGTTATGTCTCTAAAGCACCAGTGGAAACAAGTGGAACCAACAGAGATCGACAGCATCTCAGCCAAAGAAACTGCACCTGAACACACCGCAGAGACTCCGGCTGACTGCATCCGGCTCGTGTGTTTTTTACTTGTGTGAGAAGTGTCAGTTAGTGGAACATGAGAACTCTGCACTGCAGGTAAACAAACCGCTGTCACCATGAAGCAGCCAGAGTGTCTGACAAAATGTTGTAAACAACAGTTTTCTCATACACTGAACAGCCAATCAGAGGGATTTCTCCCACTGATCGGCTCCACCACTGGTTCAACACGCTCACTGAGCCAGAAACCAACACTTGGACTTGTTGGGTTCTGGTGGTACTGCTTCCTTTTCTCCATGTGCTCCAGAACACGTGCAAAAATATGGACAGAGAACGAAAATCAGAGAGAAGTCGGACGGACAGTTTCTCTTATATACATTCTGCCTCGACATCAGTGGAGCTGTTACTGATTCACAATGTCTGTCAATGTGTGTGTGTGTGCGTGCGTGTGTGTGTGTGTCAAGGGCAAACACACACGCACACACACACAAGGCCACATGTTGCTTTAAAGCCAGTTGCTGCTGGAATGTTAAACAACCCAATGAAATGTGTGTGTGTGTGTGTGTGTGAGTGACTGTGTGTGTGTGTGTGTGTGTGTGACTGTGTGCGTGTGAGACTGTGTGTGTGAGACTGTGTGCGTGTGAGACTGTGTGTGTGTGTGTGTGTGTGTGTGTGTGTGTGTGACTGTGTGTGTGTGTGAGACTGTGTGTGTGTGTGTGTGTGACTGTGTGTGACTGTGTGTGTGTGTGTGTCGTGGCCTTGTACCCAGGAGGAGCCATTAATACTACATCAGACACGAGAGGAAAAAAAATGAGAGAGCGAGCGAGGAGGAGAAAGAGAGAGGAGGAGAACAGCGACAGGGGAGGAAGACGAAGTGGAAGCCAATTAGCTGCGTCGCCACGGCGATGCAACCCTCGTTAACGACCTCCCCGTCTGTCCTGCCTTTATCTATCTCTCTCTTTTTTTCTCTCCATCTCCTCCTCCGAGGATTTTTTTTCCTCTCTTGTTCACGTTACCCTTCATTCGCTCCCTCCTCCTCCTCCTCCTCCTCCTCCTCCTCCTCCTCCTCTCTTTTCTAAGCTGGCTTTCCACCACCTTAATTGGACTGTGTGTGAGTGAGTGTGAAAAAGAGGGAGATGTGTTAGAACAACACGGAGAAAGAACGTGTGAGTGTGAGGAGATGGTGTGAATGAGGGAAGCGTGTGTGCAGCGTCGTCTCTTCCTTTGCTTCGTTCAGCATCAACACACCTCGACCACTCGGTCCGACACCTCCAGCAGCTCTGTTGTTTCACTGTCTCCTGCTCCTTTTTCTTCACAACTAGCAAATATAATCGCTACTATTTTGCTCAACTAGCTAGCTGGCTATCATAAACCTGTTGAAGTTTAAGTAAAGACATGAAATGTCAGAGTTTCTGACTTGACCGTTGGACTTTTCTGTGTCGGAGGTTGTTTTCGTGTTTCCACTGAAGGCACCGTAAGACTCAGACTGTGTGTCCACATCTTGGCGACATCGAGGCTTCTGGCCGGATCTTTGGACTCTGTGTTTACATCAGTGATGCTCAGTGCTGATGTTCAGTCAGCTGGATGCTGGTCGTTCTCCAAACTGCTTCACGTGGAGATTTAATTTCATAAGATACTAAGAAATTAACAAAGTTTCTGTTGATTTATTTTCTCCTGACGAGTTGGTTACAGGGGTAACTCCCCCCACACACAAACAACCTGAACCGT